>NC_092172.1:12864220-12881720 GCF_045791955.1 Oncorhynchus clarkii lewisi | reverse complement strand
GATTGTTAGCTGTCATTCAAATGTTGTTTTTGTTTGTTTGTTGTCGTCGTGGTCTCAACTTAGTGGTGCATATTAGAATAGTAGAATACACAAGGTGAAATTTCTAAATGTGGTTGTGCATCAGCAGTTTTTATCTTGTTATGTCAGTCACTGTTAGTCACTCAATTAGCCCATATCAGATTTTTGGGGAAGGGATTGGTAAATTAGTCTAGCAGCAGATGTAGGTACGCAGATTCACGAGAAACTTCAGCTCCTCATGATGACTTCAGATCCCCATGAAAGTTGCCCATCCCTGCTATGGTTGGTAAGACTGGGTCATTATGAATCCGTATAAGAGTAAACTACTAAGTGGCATTTAAGAGTTCGGTCATATGGTGAGATACTCCCGTTTAAAACAAAATGTGCTTTTCTGCAAATAATAAAAGACCTGAATAAATTCAGTCATGGAAATCAGCAGAGAATGTCAAAGGCATCCGTTTTTCAGACAGTAGACATAGTCCACTTATCAACAAACAGGCTATTCCACGTATTCCATGTTGCTCTGGCTTCTTTGTTCTTATTTAATGATGCCAGGCTTTGAGGAGGCAGACACAACACCATAAAGTCACAGAGGTGGAAGTTAATTCAGCATGCCAAATCCCCAGGGAGACCTGTGACATATCAGTTCCATCTCTCAGACGATCTCCGGCATCAAGCAGAGCTAAGCAACTGGATATGATGTTATTGTAGATTTGATGAACAGCGCCTTTTCCATATTGTGGTTGTGTAGACCGTCAGACGGACCTTTTTATTTACAGAACATTGGCTCGGTTTCTCCCTCAGTCAGGGAAGGGTTAAGTCCTCTTCCGGTGTGATGTCTCCGCATCGATGTACATTATGTACTCCTCATTTGCATACTGCAGCGCGAGCTCAATTAAAATGAACTTTTAATTTCTTACAAGTAAATTAGTTTTGCATGTGATGCGTGCAAATGTCGGGATAATGGGTGCTTTTTAATGAGCTCCGAAGCTGAGCGCATCCGATAAACTCCCGGGGAAGAGGAGGGAAGGGGGAGTGGCATGGCACAGCACAGAGCGACCAGGGACACAGCACCCTGCCAGCCAGCCTCTCGCTCTCACCCCTTCAATCCCTCTCTCTCTACCTCCCTCACTCCCTCCAGCTCTCTCCCCCTCTGTCCTCTGTCTACGCCTCTCTCTCGACATCTCTCTACCTCCCTCCGTCTCTCCCTCTATCCCTCCATCTCCCTCCACTCCAGGGGCCAGAGGTGGTCTTTGTGTAGTGTGTCTGTGTGTGCTGGTGATGTCAGGGACTGGGAACAGGTGTGCTGACAGAAAGAAGCCCGTTGTTGTAAGGCAGCGGCTGCGTAAACAAACTCACCGGTGGCTGGTCGCCTGCGCCACCATCATCACCCCACTGACAAACGCAGGTTAGAGATGCTCAGCACTACATAGGGCGGATCACAGGAGTCACACACACACACGCTGTACAGACACACACACACATACAGCTGGCTAACGTCTCTATTCTGAGTGCGTAGGGGCAGAGCAGTGTGTGAGGTGGTGGAGGACGTGGCATGCTGGACCCCCATGACAAACAGACAGTCATACACAGACACACACACCATTAGAGCAGAAAACCCACGTTCACTCTGCTGCAGGTGTTCCCAGCATGAGTCGCCATGGGCCAGGGAGCCAGTGAAGGATTATCTGAGGGAGAGATGGGGCCACTGCCACACTCTCGTCCTTACTACCACCCACACACAAACAACACACAATACAGTCAAACTCACATATTACCTACTATATGGCTATATGGGTTTTTTCTGCATGTTTCGCTATCTTAGTACTGTGTGTGTGATTGTATTTACGTGGTGCCATATGCTAGTTCCTGTTGTTCCTTTTAAACAGTGGTAAACACCCCCCCTCTTCTCCTCCTCCTCTCCCTGTCTCCCCTGTCTCCCCCAGCCTCATACCCCCTCTCCTCCCCCTGTCTCCCCTCCAGCCTCATACCCCCTCTCCTCCCCCTGTCTCCCCTCCAGCCTCATACCCCCTCTCCTCCCCCTGTCTCCCCTCCAGCCTCATACCCCCTCTCCTCCCCCTGTCTCCCCTCCAGCCTCATACCCCCTCTCCTCCCCCTGTCTCCTCTCCAGCCTCATACCCCCTCTCCTCCCCCTGTCTCCCCTCCAGCCTCATACCCCCTCTCCTCCCCCTGTCTCCCCCCAGCCTCATACCCCCTCTCCTCCCCCTGTCTCCCCTCCAGCCTCATACCCCCTCTCCTCCCCCTGTCTCCCCCTCCAGCCTCAGACCCCCTCTCCTCCCCCTGTCTCCCCTCCAGCCTCATACCCCCTCTCCTCCCCCTGTCTCCCCTCCAGCCTCATACCCCCTCTCCTCCCCCTGTCTCCCCTCCAGCCTCATACCCCCTCTCCTCCCCCTGTCTCCCCTCCAGCCTCATACCCCCTCTCCTCCCCCTGTCTCCCCCCCAGCCTCATACCCCCTCTCCTCCCCCTGTCTCCCCTCCAGCCTCATACCCCCTCTCCTCCCCCTGTCTCCCCTCCAGCCTCATACCCCCTCTCTTCCCCCTGTCTCCCCTCCAGCCTCATACCCCCTCTCCTCCCCCTGTCTCCCCCTCCAGTCTCATACCCCCTCTCCTCCCCCTGTCTCCCCTCCAGCCTCATACCCCCTCTCCTCCCCCTGTCTCCCCCTCCAGCCTCATACCCCCTCTCCTCCCCCTGTCTCCCCTCCAGCCTCATACCCCCTCTCCTCCCCCTGTCTCCCCTCCAGCCTCATACCCCCTCTCCTCCCCCTGTCTCCCCTCCAGCCTCATACCCCCTCTCCTCCCCCTGTCTCCCCTCCAGCCTCATACCCCCTCTCCTCCCCCTGTCTCCCCTCCAGCCTCATACCCCCTCTCCTCCCCCTGTCTCCCCTCCAGCCTCATACCCCCTCTCCTCCCCCCTCTCCTCCCCCCTGTCTACTGAGGGTGCGAGGGGGGGGGGTGCTTGTGTGAATATATGTACAGTATGTCTCTAAATATATATATATATATATATATATATATATATATATATATATGTGTGTGTGTGTGTGTGTGTGTGTGTGTGTGTGTGTGTGTGTGTGTGTGTGTGTGCGTGCGTGCGTGCGTGCGTGCGTGCGTGCGTGCGTGCGTGTGTGTGTGTGTGTGTGTGTGTGTATAGGAGGGCCGCTGCCATGGTGAAGGGCTGGTCATGGGGACTGACATCTCTTTCGTTCTCTCTTTCCTCCTCTTCTCTCCACCTCTCTCTAACCCCTCTCCCAACACAGCTGCACAGCCCCAGATTAACGTGGCTGTACCTGAGAGGCAGAGAGAGGCACGGCAAGCTGCATGCTAAAACCCAATCAGCTAATGTTGATAAAGGAGGCGGGGTGCGGACATCTGTTCACACAACACAAAACTCATTTGAATCACAAGATTAAATGACTCACATCTGGTGAATTGGGAAATATATTTTTGGCCTCCTCATTTTAATTTGGGTGGTGGAGGTGGGCAGGCAGACTCCAGATGTAGACCTTACGAGTTGTGGGGTCTTGTAGCGAGAGAGGGAGGTATGTGGGCGAGGCTGATGTTAACCTGAGCCGCTGTGTCTGTGATTCTCAGCCATTAGTTTAACAGACGGAAGCAGGATCAACTGGATTTAGCCCAAGCCTTGGCGTAAATGAAACAGTCCCTGGTTGTAACCCTCCGGGCCACCTGCTTCCTCTCCCATGAACAGGGAATGGAAGCAGCTGCTGGAAGGAAGCAGGCAGCCGCTCTGATAAAGGTACCACTGACATGCCATGACCGTGTTATGGCCCCACTAACAACACAAACACACTCTTGACACTTAACCTACGACCTGAAAACCACTAGGAGACACTCAACAGCGACGTTGAACCAGGAAAGGGGGACAACTGGATGCATTCAGCTTAAATGTGTCCACACTTCCACATTTAACCCAACCCCTCTTAATCAGAGAGATGCAGGGCGATGCCTTAATCCACTTAATCAGCACCCGAGGAGTAGCTGTTCGGGTTAACTGCCTTGCTCAAGGGCAGAACGGCAAATATTTCCACCTTACCGGCTCGTGGATTCAAACCAGCAACCTTTTGGTTACTGGCTAAACACTCTTAACCACTAGCCTACCTGCCACCAGGTAGTGATGAGGAGAATGAATACAAGTCTGACTTATTCATTAGAACTTTAGAGAAATAGAGATAAAGGACCAAGATTCCAGTAGTTTTAGACATGATGGCCTATTTCATGTTCCATCGTTGAGCACTTCAAACATTTAAAAATGCTTTGTCCTTTTGTTGTGACAGTAGAATAGAAATTGGCTGAGGGAGAGAGAATGGGCAGAAGGGGTCAAGGCCCTGAAGGCAAGAAGCGGAGACTTCTATTGTGCTGCCATTTTTTCTGCTTCCAAAACACACGCGCGTACACGCACGCACACACACACATACGCCAAGCCCTCTGCTCTCTTTTGCTTGAGTGAGTTTGGAGCAGGGTTGCTGGGGGGACTGTGAGAGGCATGACAGCCGTGTTCAGGGCGGCAGAGGGTTATGGCCACGCTGGAGTAATCAACCACTATACCGCTACTGGGCTACAACCACAGTGAAGGAGACAATTACTGTACCGTACACACAACAAGGCTGCCTCACTCCACTCCCTCAACAACACTGATTCAATTCATTTCTATCAACAACAGAAAAAACGAAACAAAACCAGGTTCAATAATGACCCCGTTGTGTTGTTTCTCATTGCCATTTATTTTTGTACATCCAGTATATAAACAGTAGTCCTGGTGTGGTGTGGCTTTCTCTTCTCTCACCACGTTATGTGGACATACATACAGGACATAATGTATGTACCTAATGCTGTATGTGTCTGTGGGGATTCCATATGTGCTGAGCCAGTGAAGTGGAAAGGAACTCAGGTAAAAGGACAGGTGTGTACTGTAGCAGGAAGGATCTTTCTATCCACCCCCAGGCTGTTCTGTTTCTCCCTCCCTGGGTGGACTACTTCCCTACTACTGCTCCTGTGATGATCAGAGCTCCTATGTGGAAGGAGGCTTTATGAATTATGAATGGCCCAGGCAGGCAAGCTCTGTTTTAGTTTTAAAACAACTCTCTTCTCCCTCCCCTTCCCCCCTCCTCTCTTCTCCTCTCCTCCTCCTCCTCCTTTCCTCGGGCGGCAGATCTGGGCAGCCCAGCATAATTGCATCCTGGACAGCTGGTGTGTGGTGCAAGAGGGAGTTTGTCTCCATCTGTGACGACGGGACTACTGGGTACATGTGCGAGGATGCTCAGCTGAGGAGAGAGGTGTGTGGAAGGGTGGCGGTATAGGAACACACACAAATATGCAATTTACACACTAATATATGCACACATTTACACTGAGTGTACAAAACATTAGGAACTGCTCTGACAACGACATAGACTGACCAGGTGAAAGCTATGATCCCTTATTGATGTTACTTGTTCAATCCACTTCAATCAGTGTAGATGAAGGGGAGGAGACAGGTTAAAGAAGAGTCCATGCCCTGACGAATTGAGGCTGTTCTGAGGGCAGAAGGTGTTCCTAATGTTTGGTATGCTCAGTGTACATATGCATGCCGTGTCAAAGAACAGCATTATATCAGGATTGGAAGATGGCTACGGGGAATTAAAATAGCATGTTTGTCTGAACATGGTTATTTATGTACGGAACTGATATATAAGCAACCTATTCGGCCACCGCTGGGGATCTGTGGGTTTAAATAAGCGGAATATGGATTCATGTTATCTTAGAATTGATTTTATACTATGTGCTTGTATGGTTAGTGCTGGTATTAAAATGGCACTGTTTTACAAGTAGGTGTTTGTGAATGCGACTGTCAGTGTCAGTGCACCTGGTGACTGTGTGTCTGTTGGCTGTATGTGTACGTGTCAGTAAGTGTGTGTGTGCGAGGCTGCATGTGTGTGTTTGTGTGTGTGCTAGTGTGTGTGCATGCTCGAGGCGTGCATATTTTCTTTGTACATGAGTGGTGATTAGCACAGCTCTGCCAATCACTGAAATTTACATTAAACCTGAAATTAATTTCAGACTTTTTTCCTCTCTTTAATTATGCCAACATCTGCTGCGAAGCCGAGCTGCACACATGAATTTTAATAACTCTGCTTTTTTTTCTTATTCCCTCTGAACTCTGGGGAAAAACAGCTTTGTGGCAATTTTTTTTCTCCCATAAACCACAAAGAATTGTTGGTGGAGAGAATAGACTTGATCAATTAGTGTCCTCTGGCTCTATTTCTCACTGCTGTTGTCACAGCCCCTCAAATGAATACATTACCCAGAAACACTGTGCCCTTCCTCTTTGTTAGAGAGCACACAGACACAAAGTCAATCTTAATGTCTGGGAGGGCTCCACTTTATGATTAGAAATGATACATAAATCCTCAACCAAACCAACGAAGCTAATAATAAAAGGACTACATGTGCCCAGTGCATGCAGTTCAATAACACCCTTCAGGATTATTGTACCAATTACCCCATTTAAAATCACTGCAATAAAATAACACCTCGTAATATCTTTAACTCCATTGTAAACACTCAGCCGGCATGTCATATCATTTATCATCATGGTGCGTCAAGCAGAGAGTGGAGGCTTAGCCGACTGCTGTCAGTGATGTTTTCCTCTTTATATCCATGTCATCTCCTAACAAGTGTTTAAAGGGGGCACCTGCCAGTCCAGCCGCTGCAGTGTTTTAACAAACCTCCTCCAACCAGCCGTGGCCCTCCATGAGACCTCCACCCCCGCTGGGTAGTTAGTCATTCATCAAAGGCCCAGAGAGGGAGCAGGGCCTGGGGTCAGGGCTGGGCCAATAGAGCAGCCGCCTGCCGACTCTACTCCACACAGCAGGACACTGAGCCATCAGCCCTCACACACTGGAGCACGAGCCCTGCAATTACACAGCCATTCAGACCCAGTCCACAGCCCTAGTAACCACCAGCAATCAATGAGCAGGCACAAGTGCACAATATCAACACTGATAAATAGTGATTGTTGAAATGACTTTCAAATATCTCGTATGTCACACTCCTGACATTCCCGATGAATGAAAAAATGCAAAGTCTGGTAACTCAAGACTCCTTTCTGAGAGACTCATCAAAGACAACTGGTGTGAGTGCACATCCACTATGCAGCCTGAGGTGGCGCTGTGTGCTGTGCTGTGGTGTGATGGAGGGATGGGGATAGGGAGGCCATGAGACAGCACTATGTAATGTCTCCTCAATAAGAGGCTCAAGACTGAGGTGTCCCACCACACACTGGTCCTGCGGTGTGTGAAGTCTATGGGCTCACCTGGATGTGTGCTGTCTGCATGCTGTGGGATGGGCAAGGGGTGTGGAGGGGGGAGGGAAGGAGGGACAGAGTGGGAGGGGAGAGAGAAAAGGGGGGGGGCAGTGGTAGCAGTAATTAGGATTTGCGAGAGGTAGAGTGGGAGTGTGTGTGTGTGTGTGTGTGTGTGGCAGGGGGGGGGGTATGGAGGGAAAGAGAGAGGGGATGTAGGGCTGCTTGGCAGTGGGGTGTCTGTAAATACGTTTCAGTTCACGGTGGGGAGCTCTGGATGTGCTACACCCCCCCCCCCCCCAAACCCTCCCACCCTTCCACCCCAACAACACACTATAATTAATCCCTCTGAAGACAGATGAAAGAATCGACTGCACAAAAAGAATAGCAGCCCTGGTACCGCACGGCAAAACAATCTTATCTCACCTCAGACTGTGGCGGTGGCTCAACTCAGAGAGCAGGGAGGGACAGATAGAGAGACAGTGGAGCAGAGAGAGAGAGAGAGCGAGAGCAGGGTAGAGCAGGTCTCAATGGTCCCAACTAGACCCTCTCAGATTGGTGTGTTTTAAAAGACTCGTCCTGAGAGGATGATGCAGAGAGGGAGGGAGAGAGGGAGGAGGGAGATGCTTGTGTGTGTGTGTGTGTGTGTGTGTGTGTGTGTGTGTGTGTGTGTGTGTGTGTGTGTGTGTGTGTGTGTGTGTGTGTGTGTGTGTGTGTGTGTGTGTGTGTGTGTGTGAGAGAAAGCTGGTGATGGGGGGGGGTTGATGGGAGTTTGATGATGAATTCAGCAGGTCCCCACAGCGTGAGCCTGCCTGCCTACCGCTGACGGCTCAATCGTATCCAATCACACAAAGGATCTATTGATTAGTGGGGTAAGAAAATGAGCTCTCCCCTGTGCACGTCGGGCTCGGCAGGCCGCCTCATGTGGACTAAGCCCAGGTGATAATGACTGGCCCTGCTCTCTCCTCTCTCACTTTATTCAAATTTCCCCTGGCTCCATCATCTCGTTGTCTCCCCCCCATGCCCTTCCTCCCCCACACTGCAGCCTCTCTACCGCGCACCTCCCCCAATACCCTCCCCCACACTGCTCTCGGCCGCCCTCCTCCCCCTCTCCCCCATTAGTTACACTTATTTTCACAGAAATAATGCATCAAGAACAATGATGTGTTCCCATTTATAGCAGGGTGCTTGTTTTCTGACAATAGACAAATCATGTTGCCAGCCAAGTGCAGGAGCAGGGAAGACTCTGTATAGCTGATCTCCATGTGTAATTGTTGCCATATAAAGTGTATCGTTGAAGAGTGCAATGGAGGTGAAAGGAATGGAGCTCCAGGGATGAGAGCACACCCCCATCCACATCAATGGGGCCACAGTGGAGAAGGTGAAAATCTTTAGGTTCCTCGGCGTGAACATCACTGACAACCTGATATGGTCCATCCACACAGACAATGTGGTGAAGAAAGTGCAACAGCGCCTCTTCAACCTCAGGAGGCTGAAGTCATCCGGCTTGGCACCTAAGACCCTCACAAACATCTACAGATGCACCAATGAGAGCATCCTGTCAGGCTATATCACTGCATAGTATGGAAATTGCACCGTCCTCAACTGCTGGGCTTTGTAATCTATCACCGGGAGCACACTGCTTGCCCTACAGGACATCTACAGCACCCGGTGTCCCAGGAAGGCCAAGAAGATCATCAAGGCCCTCAGCCACCTGAGCATCGGCCTGTTCACCCCACAACCATCTAGAGGGCGGGGACAGTACAGGTGAATCAAAGCTGGGACCTAGAGAAAAACAGGCCATCAAACTGTTAAATAGTCACCACTAGCCGGCCTCCGCCCAGTACCCTGCTCTGAACTTAGTCACTGTTACTAGCCGGCTACCACCCGGTACTCCCTGCACCTTAGAGACTGCTGCCCTATCTATGTACTATACATAGTCATTGAACACGGATCACTTGAATAATGTTTACATACTGTTTTACCCACTTCATGTAAATACTGTATTCTAGTCCAGGCTCATTCACAATAACTACCACTGTACAGACCTTTTCCATTCATATACTGTCTATACACACCATCCTACACATATATCATTCTGATATTTCTTCATTTCTTTATTTTTCTTTTTGGGATTTGTGTGTATTGTGTGTTTTGTTAGCTATTACTGCACGGTTGGAGCTAGAAACACCAGGATTTACCTGCACCTGCGATAACATCTGCAAAATATGTCTCTGCGACAAATAACATGTGAACTGATTTGATGATTTTTATGTAGCAATAAACTGACAATTTCCATATATTTTTTTAAATAAATAAATACCATAGATGATATACATTTAACATAGATTTTTTTTAAATGCAATACTTATGTCATAGAATCTAAGCAGTATTATGACTGTAGGTAAAATAACAATGTTAGATGGCAGTACCACATAGGTATTCACAGACAGGACACTCTCGTGGTTCATCAATTCAGTACAGCTGGTTTTCTTGGAGATGGACTTCTTGAGTACTGGCATTTTCCATTACCTTATTTGCAACAAAAGCCTTTGCTTGTAACTGTCAGTCCCTCAAAGACATATGGGCCTCTACATGGATGGAATCACTTTCTACAAGTTTAAGGGGTTGTTGGAATGCTTTTAGAGGTACTTTTGGAAAGAGGGATGTAGTGTTGGTTAAAAGCTATTTTACGAATTGATGTAGGCATGCACATCACACTGTCTCTGTGTGGTGCTCCGAATGTAATGGCGTCAAAATAACCGACAAGATACTTAAATTCACCCCTTAGAGTGGGTATATACGTACTCGCACACATACGCACGCACGGAGAGAGAGATGGGAAGAGAGAGAGAGAGAGGCACGAGCTTCATTTTCTCATTAGCTCATTCAGGCGAAATCCCTCGCTGCTCGCTGGCCTTTTCACATCCACCTGTCTCCATTGTGAGTCCCAGTGCCCCCCCCTCCTCCTCCTCTTTCCCAGAGCCCCAGACACTCTGCAGGCCACCTGATCCTAAGGTTGTCAGCATTCCGCCACACACAATTAAACCCATTCCTGCTCTCCATACGCCATCACTACACACACGCAGACACACACACACACACACACACACACACACACACACACACACACACACACACACACACACTCACTCAATCACACACATTCACACGCGCACGCCCACAAGGACACACGCACACAGACAAACGCTGCACACAGACACACACAGGGCTTAGGCTAGGGGTGAGACATCAGCCCTGCAGGTAGCCACATGAGGGGGTTCAAATACCACTCAACCTCACAGGGGAGCCTGACGACCTTTAACACAGTACCGTTACTCCTCCTCTTCCCTCCATTCCTTCCTCCCTCTCTCCAGGCTGCCCGTCACACAGACATAGGGGCCTTTATCTGCGCATCCGTCTGTGTCTCTCTCTCAGATCAGCAGGAGATTATGGGGCCGTGTCACCAGGCCTGATGGATCCTCTAGCACACAGCAGGGACCAGTTCTGTCTGTCAGGGGACGCCCAACGCTCCTCCTCTCGATCTGGGGATGGGAGAGCTTCAAACACAACCATTCCTCATCCAATCTAACGCGAGTATCAAGTGCTGCTTTTGTCTCCAACACCATCAAACCAAAACATCACACCCCAACACCCCGGACACTATATTATATTATAATTTATTCATAAAGATGACACAATGGAATCTGTTTCCTAAAGACCCAGGGAGACCTGAGAGGAGCAGTGTGATAAACCCCATATGGGTGTTTCTCAGTGTGAGCTCCAGTCAGATAATAACCCTGGCCCTCCTGAAGCCTAAAACACACACACACAAACACTATTCATGAGCTGAAGAGGGGCGAAGCCAGGGGAGGTGAGAGAGGGAGAGTTCCACCTGGTGTACTTTACAACCAAGTAGGGGGGAAAAAAACGACAAAATAATCATAAAACGTAGTCGCACTGCCTTCTGTTCCTGACAGGAGCTGTGTCTGTGCCCTCCGTGTGCGAGTGTGTGTGATGAATAATGCATGGGTGTTCATTAAGCTGAGTGTGTGTGGTGTGTGTGTGCTCCCCTCCTCGCGCTGTGCCGCGCCGCCTGCCTTGTGGCTGCCATCTGGATTCACGCCATCGACTGCCAGCCTTCAGAGCCCCAGCTCCAGCAAACATGGGGGGAGAGGGGAGAGAGAGAGGGGAGAGAGAGAGGGGAGAGAGAGAGGGGAGACGTCAACTAAACCATTTCCAAGTGACGCGGTGTGAAGACATCCACAGAGTACTGTGTAGAGTTAAGAGGTGGAATGAGGGGAATCAAGAGGATGCACTAAACTGGATTGAACATCGTTCATTAAACCACATTCGGAATATTTCTAATATACTAAATGACTTGCCAGTTATCCCATATGTAAAGCAGTACTTAGGCACCGGTCGTACACACTCCTCCACAAATGAAGGAGCCGTGTGACTTGGAACATCTCCTGTGTGTATCCGCAGTATCCACCGCTGCAGAGATGTCTACTAGCACAGCATGAACTATCCCACCGCCTGAGGTCTGGGTGGGATACATTCAAATAGAGCACCGTACCGTAACATGTGTAGAGGTTATATGTAGTAGTAACTATATGCAGGGCAGTGGACTTACTGGATGGGGGGGAGAGGGTCTTCGTTTGATTGGGCCTTTGTTTGGGGGCCTTCGTTTGATGTCTTCAGCATGAAGACATTTTGACAACATGACACAATATGTTATGAATTGCAACAATGCTTTAAATAGCGACAAACACCCACTACATCACACTATAGACTATTATAGCAAATACAGTGCATCCTTTTTAATGGGCCTTGATAAACGTGTGATCTTCAGAGAAACACATTACAAGTGTGTTGCTTTCCAACCAGTCCTGTTCCATGATGTCATTTCTCTTTCTCGCTTTCCAACCAGTCAGCTTCCCCCGGTCATGACGACAGTCTATGGTAGTAGATTACCCGTGGCCGCCAAACCAGAGAATGGCTATAAAACATTATTAAGGGTGGAGGGTGGGCACACCAATAAATCTCCCACATCACTCGTCAGCTTCATGGTGCTCGCTGTGCCCGCATTGCATGCGCTCACACTGTAAACCGCTCCTCTGAGGAGGTCCGCTAGCATTGGACCATGCAGAACCGCGGTCACCATGCAGACGTTCCGTCACCGGTCTCATCTGAGACTATACTGAGGTGCAGAGGAGAAATGGAAAGGGCGGCTGTTATTCCCTGGCTAATGCTTTCTATTTATGGGACACAATCGGATTATTTCGCTTTTGTCAGCATTTTGTGTTTCACTGAGGATTCGAGGCCTTTGTATATCTGTGTTTCTCTTCATCTCCAGAGTTGTAGCATGTCAAGTTGAACCTCCAGCTCCATCTCTCTGGGACAAAAACACACTTGCTTCATTTCGATTATCGAGCCCTTTGTATGAATCAACCACAGAGGTTGAATCTTGACAGTTATTTTGCCTGTGGGCACTTTTACCCATTAACCTTTTACTGCAGTGGGCTAAATCAGGGTCACACACAGTGTTTCTTGGTAGTCTTAAACAAATCTACTTTGAAACAAAAGTATACACCTCACACACATGGTTATGGGCTTAAAAAAAGAAGATCTCTGTACCATGTCAGATATATAGAGTTTACATACATGACTGAAATATATATGACTGAAATATAACAAAACCGTTTGACATAGAAACACCGGATTCTCAGAATATTTTTTTAAATAATGTTTATTCATTATATGAATAACATTCCAAGGGGCTACACTATCTGCCTGCCTGTAGCACAGCCAGCTCTGAGACACATAGCAGGGAGTGAGTCAGAGTGACAGAGCCGGTTGGCAGGGTGGGTGGCAGAGACGGTGTGAGGGGTAAATGAGTGGGTGGGTTGTGTGTGGGCCGCTTCATTAACACTCCTGCTGTTGAAGGTACAGCTACACACACATTCCTCTAGTGAAATGTTCACCTCCTGCTCCCCCTCCAGCTGTCTACTGCTGCTGCAGCTCCCCCTCACGCACTGCCCCCCCTCACGCACTGCCCCCTCTCCTCCCTACTGCCTCCTCTGAGATGGCAAAGGAGATGGGCACAAAGGAATGTGTGTGTGTGTGTGTGTGTGTATGTGTGTGTGTGTGTGTGTGTGTGTGTGTGTGTGTGTGTGTGTGTGTGTGTGTGTGTGTGTGTGTGTGTGTGTGTGTGTGTGTGTGTGTGTGTGTGTGTGTGTGTGTGTGTGTGTGTGTGTGTGTGTGCGTGTTGTGTGTGTGTGTGTGTGTGTGTGTGTGTGTGTGTGCGTGTTGTGTGTACATCCCTGTGTGTATATAAAACCTAACCAAAGAGCGGCATGGTAATAATGAAGCTCCTTAAAAGGAGTTAGCCAGCTGGGAGAATGTCCATCTGGAGGGGGGCTGCAGGTCACAGTAATCTGGCACCGCCCGTTCCCACCATAACGATCTCACCGCTGAGCAGGTGGGCTGCAGGGAGAAAAGTTTGAATACATCTTCAACTTTCCATGAGGAGGCTACTGATCCATAGAGTTATATGAACAGTGTTGGTACGTAGATGAAGAAAGGGATTTATTCTACACATTTATCCCAATCCTTAACACTTGTTTATGGTTAAGTAGATCAACACGACAGACATTATTTGGTTGAATGAGTGACTGTGGAACTGTACTCACATCCTGTTGACACGTTAGTCACCACTAGTACATAGTTTCAGTGTCAACAAGATCTCACAGTCTCGCGTCTTGACGTCCTTGGACAACCGTCTATTTTTGACTAGTAAACTGACTTCCTCTCCCGACGTCCTGTATTTAGACACACAGCTCTCCCACATGAGCTCCAGACGATTTAGGCTCACAGAAACAACTCTACGGTTAAGGCATTCGCTCTGACTGGGTTAAGGTTTGGGATAGGGTTATAACACAAAGGGTTTAGTTCAGTATTCATTCCGATTGGTTATCAGTTCAGGCATTAATTGCGATTGGTTAAGTTAAGGAGTAAGGTTTAGGATAGGGTTAATTAAGTTCAGGCATTCATTCTGATTGGTTAAGTTATGTATTCTCCCTGGTTCCTGTTTCTACTACAGGGAAGTAGTATCCAGAGCTCAGTAGCATGGCTATTATAAGAAATCTAGCTATTATCCTTCCACAGATGGATAATGAACTTGTAGATTGTATGCATGTATGTGTGCATTTGTATGTATGTGTGTGTGTGTGTGTGTGTGTGTGTGTGTGTGTGTGTGTGTGTGTGTGTGTGTGTGTACTTGTGTGCAAGTGCGTGTGTGTTCCTGTTTTAACTCAAGAGGACAGGCTGTACTTGGCTCCATAGTGACGAAGGATGCTTGGCTATCTCTACCTGGCACCTTTATCACATCAGCACATGTGACACCTTTCAATAACCCCCTCTCCATCTCCCTCTCTTCATCACCAGGGTTCAGACAGTCCATGTGTGTGTGTGTGTGTGTGTGTGTGTGTGTGTGTGTGTGTGTGTGTGTGTGTGTGTGTGTGTGTGTGTGTGTGTGTGTGTGTGTGTGTGTGTGTGACTGTAAAGAAGAGAAGGGAGCGCAATGTAGAAAGAAAAAGTCAGGAGAGGGGAGAAAGGGAGACAGGAAAGAGATAAAAATAGAGAGAGAGAAAGAGAGTTAGAGAGATAGGGAGAAGGGTGTGAATGCAGGAGAAAGCGATAGAGCACGGGTGGGAGAGAGAGAAAGGGGAACAGAAGTGTGAATGGGCATCAGGGCTGGCAGGCCTCCTGGCCAAGAGCCAGTGGAGGATTGTGGGTGTCCCTCTGCCAGCTGGCAGGCCGTTCCTCCCATCTGTGGAGGTGCGGAGAGTGTGCAGTAATCTCAATAAGAGCGTGGTTCAGCCCTGGACAGATTTAAAGAGATATGGCCAGCTGGCCGGGCAGGTCTGAGCCAGGCAGAGCAGGAAAGGACTGGGCCGAGTGCGGCTAGCCTGCCAGCCTTAGCAGTCCATACCACCACCTCCACCACAGATCCTCTCAGCTACTGCCACAGCTGACTAACTGGCTGCCAGCTACAGCTGGAGGCAGCTAATGCCATGCCAACACTCTTCTGGATCATCATAAAACAAAAGCAGAGCTTGGGAGATTCTTTTGTCAAGGTATGGGGAAAAAGCCGTTTGTACTCGGCTTCTGTTAACCCTATAGACTCACACAGTTCTATAATACGAAAAGAACTGCAACTATCCTGAACCATTTTAGATTCCTCCCTCCCTCTCCAAGAGTGAGCCTGGGATCGAGAGAATCAGCACAATGAATAGGTTTAGCTCACCTCAGCCACAGAGATGAGCTGGCCTTCAGGCAGGGGTTAGAGAGCTGTCTGTCCTCAGGGTGGCTCCTGCTGCTGCAGATGGCCAGTAATCAGGGCCAGGCTGGCCCAGGCAGGCCACACACAGCTGGGCAGCAGCAGCAGCAGCAGCCAGGAAGCCTGGGGAGCCAGGTGAGAGAGGAGGGGATGTTAGGGAGAGAGAAAGAGAGGGATTCAGGTTAACAGCTGTGGCCTGCCCCTGGTGCACATACATTAACACACACACACACACACACACACACACACATACACACTCTGGGGGTATGAGGCTGGAGGGGAGACAGGGGGAGGAGAGGGGGTATGAGGCTGGAGGGGAGACAGGGGGAGGAGAGGGGGTATGAGGCTGGGGGGGAGACAGGGGGAGGAGAGGGGGTATGAGGCTGGAGGGGAGACAGGGGGAGGAGAGGGGGTATGAGGCTGGAGGGGAGACAGGGGGAGGAGAGGGGGTATGAGGCTGGAGGGGAGACAGGGGGAGGAGAGGGGGTATGAGGCTGGAGGGGAGACAGGGGGAGGAGAGGGGGTATGAGGCTGGAGGGGAGACAGGGGGAGGAGAGGGGGTATGAGGCTGGGGGGGAGACAGGGGGTGGAGAGGGGGTATGAGGCTGGAGGGGAGACAGGGGGAGGAGAGGGGGTATGAGGCTGGGGGGGAGACAGGGGGAGGAGAGGGGGTATGAGGCTGGAGGGGAGACAGGGGGAGGAGAGGGGGTATGAGGCTGGAGGGGAGACAGGGGGAGGAGAGGGGGTATGAGGCTGGAGGGGAGACAGGGGGAGGAGAGGGGGTATGAGGCTGGAGGGGAGACAGGGGGAGGAGAGGGGGTATGAGGCTGGAGGGGAGACAGGGGGAGGAGAGGGGGTATGAGGCTGGGGGGGAGACAGGGGGAGGAGAGGGGGTATGAGGCTGGAGGGGAGACAGGGGGAGGAGAGGGGGTATGAGGCTGGGGGGGAGACAGGGGGAGGAGAGGGGGCATGACGCTGGAGGGGAGACATGGGGAGGAGAGGGGGTATGAGGCTGGAGGGGAGACAGGGGGAGGAGAGGGGGTATGAGGCTGGAGGGGAGACAGGGGGAGGAGAGGGGGTATGAGGCTGGAGGGGAGACAGGGGGAGGAGAGGGGGTATGAGGCTGGAGGGGAGACAGGGGGAGGAGAGGGGGTATGAGGCTGGAGGGGAGACAGGGGGAGGAGAGGGGGTATGAGGCTGGAGGGGAGACAGGGGGAGGAGAGGGGGTATGAGGCTGGGGGGGAGACAGGGGGTGGAGAGGGGGTATGAGGCTGGAGGGGAGACAGGGGGAGGAGAGGGGGTATGAGGCTGGGGGGGAGACAGGGGGAGGAGAGGGGGTATGAGGCTGGAGGGGAGACAGGGGGAGGAGAGGGGGTATGAGGCTGGAGGGGAGACAGGGGGAGGAGAGGGGGTATGAGGCTGGAGGGGAGACAGGGGGAGGAGAGGGGGTATGAGGCTGGAGGGGAGACAGGGGGAGGAGAGGGGGTATGAGGCTGGAGGGGAGACAGGGGGAGGAGAGGGGGTATGAGGCTGGGGGGGAGACAGGGGGAGGAGAGGGGGTATGAGGCTGGAGGGGAGACAGGGGGAGGAGAGGGGGTATGAGGCTGGGGGGGAGACAGGGGGAGGAGAGGGGGCATGACGCTGGAGGGGAGACATGGGGAGGAGAGGGGGTATGAGGCTGGAGGGGAGACAGGGGGAGGAGAGGGGGTATGAGGCTGGGGGGGAGACAGGGGGAGGAGAGGGGGTATGAGGCTGGAGGGGAGACAGGGGGTGGAGAGGGGGTATGAGGCTGGGGGGGGAGACAGGGGGAGGAGAGGGGG
>NC_092172.1:12149220-12151720 GCF_045791955.1 Oncorhynchus clarkii lewisi | reverse complement strand
GGGCATAATAACTAACGGCTGCCTCTCCATGCCTGTAGAACTAGTCCTAGGTTCATACCAACACTTTACACGTTGCATTGATATTTCTGTTCAGTATATTTTGGGACAATATTGTATTTGATAAATTTGCAAGTAAATAAAAAAATATATAAAAATGAGCATTAGCTAGCGCTTGTCGGCTGTACCTGCGCCAAAACTCTGGTAATTTTCATCCTATAGCTTGTTCTCCACCTTTAAAAATAAAAAGTGAGCCGACGCCCTCTTGTCTCTCTGCAGCAGACATACACTGTGTACAAAACTTTAGGAACACCTTCCTAATATTGAATTGCACCCCCCTTTGCCCGTAAAAAGAGCCTCAATTCGCCAGGGCACGGACTACAAGCTGTCAAAAGCATTCAACAGTGATGCTGACCCATGTTGACTCCAATATGTCCCACAGTTGTGTCAAGTTGCCTTATCCCAAATTAATTACAGGAGCAATGGCACATCAACAGATTTTTCATTTAGTCGGCGCGGGGATGCGAACCAGAGACCTTTCGGTTGCTGGCGCACCGCGCTTACCCCTCTAGGCTCTAGGATGAACACACATCAGGCCTTCCGCCCTGAGGGATACTTATTTGAAAATAGTCTCACGTGAACTGGGAGACAGAGGGAGGTAGTGGGAAGGAAAGTGAATGTGGAGCACACAGACAGACAAATGGAGATGGAGGAACCTTGACATCTTCCGTTCAAATCCGTCCCCCTCATGCACAGTGCTACACTGCCACAGGACCCAATTATCCTGTGCTGTCCATAAATTCTGCCCATGTCACAGAGATTAGGCACCCTTATCCATCAAGAGCAGGTGGCCTGTTCCGACTGGGTAGTGTCCTTGTGCACTAGATGACATGAATGCATTCGGCTGGATAGGGCTCAGTGCACTGTATGGCATACAGCCTCCCGCCAGTGTTAACACATTACATTACACACCGTACGGCTGTGAATCATCTCTAGTCGTTAGATCTCTGCCTGGTTGTTGGACACGTAGGAAATATGCCTCTCATCAGACACGTACGACGCATGTGTTCATCAGACATGGTCTCTAGCTGGCTGCTGTGGAATGAGAGCGGCGCACTCTGTGGCAACTGATCACGTGTAACACATCAGGTCACCCCTGGGAGAGAATAGAGGAGAATATAGAGGATATGCTGCTCTCCCTCCGTCTGTCCCTCCCTCCCGCCATTCCTCCCTCTCGATCTATCTCTGTCTGGGTGTAATCTCTGGGTCCAGCTGTGCCCTGTTTGAGGGATCTATGAAGGAATAAAACCACTCGGTGTAGGCTCGTTATGAGCACCGTCCGTCAGATTTATAGACTGGGCCTAAAGCACCCTGCATACGCACCACAACCATCACTCACTCTCTCTCTCTCTCTCTCTGTCTCTCTCCCGCACTCTCACTCAACACTCACTCTCCTTTAGTAACTTATTTACTCACTCACTCATTCATTCTCCCTCTCGCTCTCTCTCTTGTTCTCTCTCTCGCTCGCTCGCTCACCCACTCTATCACTCATTCATTCTCTCTCTCTCTCGCTCTCTCACCCACTCACTTACTCATTCATTCTCACTCTCTCACCCACCCACCCACTCACTCATTCTCCTTCTCTCGCTCTCCCTCTCTCTCTCTCTCTCTCTCTCTTTCGCTCTCTCTCTCCCTCTCTCTCTCATCCAGTCATTCTCACACACTCTCTGTCAGCCAGGGTGGGGTGGGGTGGGGATTGGGTGGCGAGAGGGAGGAGGAGGAAAAAGATGGATGGATGAAGGATGGTAGAGAAAGATAGAGGGCAACGGGGAGTAAGTGAGAGTGTGGAGAGTAGAGGACCTGAAAAGAAGAGGCCAAGCACCAAGTATATCAACCCAGATAAGGAATAGGATGTACTGTATGTGTGTGTGTGTGTCTCTAGTATACAAATAGGCCAGGCTGGAGACATTGAGACTGTGGGGCTGGATGGATGTCCTTCTCTGTGTGTTGTTGAGGCAGGGTATCGATCGAGACAGGGGGAGAGAAACACGCAGAGCGATTAAGACACTGTGGCGACACCGACAAAGAACAAAGTGTGATTGATACCAAAATCATATCCATCCTCAGCCCAGACTTTCTGAGCAACTCACGGCCAGCTAGGAGATTGATGCCCTCTGTCGCGGTACAATTCAGATGGCCTGAGGAGAGAGAGGGGGAATGGGACTGTGTTTGTGCCTGTGTGTTGTCATCCATCTTGGTGTGTAGGCCACTGTGGGTTTGTTCCCCGTGTGTGTGTGTGTGTGTGTGTGTGTGTGTGTGTGTGTGTGTGTGTGTGTGTGTGTGTGTGTGTGTGTGTGTGTGTGTGCGTGGATTGGTTCCATTGGTCACATTGAAGACAAGTTGAACTGCAGCCTATTGATGAAGAAAGTAAAGTGCAGAGAGAGAGAGGTGTAAAGAGAGGTTTGATACAGAGGCTGAGCTGAGAGCCACAGTGCCGGTCACA
>NC_092172.1:11979220-12146720 GCF_045791955.1 Oncorhynchus clarkii lewisi | reverse complement strand
ACAGAACAGGTACAGGAGATTGTAGAGGGGGGTGTTTGTCTGTGTGTGTGTTATGTGTTCCTGTGTGTGTGAAGGGCAAATAGAACTGCTATACTATTTGTGAGCAGGAGAAGCAGAGAGGGAATCAGAGAGGAAGGGATTTTACTGATACCAGAAACTGAGGTTATTTGAGGGAACATGCTTTTCAGGCTGGAGGACTGAGATAAACGTGTGTGTGCGTGTGTGTGTGTGACAGAGAGAGTAGGGGGGTGATAGAGTGAGAGAGAGAGAGAGAGAGAGAGAGAGAGAGAGAGGGCAAAAGAGAGAGAGAGAGGGCAAAAGAGAGAGAGAGAGGGCAAAAGAGAGAGAGAGAGAGCAAAAGAGAGAGAGAGAGCAAAAGAGAGAGAGAGAGCAAAAGAGAGAGAGAGAGATAGAGCAAGAGAGAGAGAGAGAGAGAGCAAAAGAGAGAGAGAGAGAGAGAGAGATCAAAAGAGAGAGAGAGCAAAAGAGGAACATTTGCCCTGATGTGTGCTCTGACAGGACAGACCTACCTTCCTTCCCCTCGTTAAGGAGCTCTTTTTTTAACCTGACATTTATTCTCAGCTATGAGGAGAGAGGGGGAGGAGAGGAGGATGAGAGAAGTACATTACAGGGCGAGGGTCAGCAAAATATCTTTATGAGAAAGGGAGGCGGGGAACAGGACAAGAGGGAAAGGAGAGGTGAAATGAAGGTTAGAGGAAAACGTGTTTATATGGAAGGGGGCAATCATAGTGGTATGGATGTGGAAGAGAGCAGAGCAGTGGTATTGTAGAGAAGTGAAACACTTTAAGGATGGTGAGGAGTAGCACCAGTATGGAAGAGAGAAGCAGGAGAGGAATGTGAGGATAGGCCAAGGAGCGGGCGGCTGGGGCAGGTGTCGCAGGGCCGGGGAGTGGCCAGGGTAATGAGTTTGCTTCGTTGCCAGGTGCGTGGGGAGATGAACTCCAGCAGTTGCAGGTGGTGACCCCAAGGCCATGCACCTGCTCCCTCAATTACTGCAGTTGGGCTCTGCTACCCTGCATAGGGGCAACCCGGGTCGGGGCCAGGTCTACTTGGAGCTGTGTGTGTGTTTATTATCGCCTATAGGGAGTCTCTACATCCTAGGCAGAGGGAGAACTTCAGCTATATTATGACTAAGTGTTTGCCTTGAAAATATTACAGTTATTTAATTATGGATATTGCAGCCTGCAAACTGAATTTTAAACTGTGGTCGGTATGGTCCAGGGCAGACTGGTTTAATCTGTCTAGCCTTTAAGACCGTATTCAACCAGCCCAGTTGGATCCGTCTGTAGAATGGCAGGTATAGACAGTACCCAAGGACACGTTCAGTTGCCAAACATTGTCGACGGTTCCAAAATGTTGTGTCTTGCTGAACACACCCCGGGGGAACTGTGGGAGCAGGCTGTCTGGCGGAGGTGTAGCCTGGGGGGGATAGGTGCTCCCCCTGGCAGCTCTTTGGTTCCTCTAGGGGGCCACTGTGAATCACACACCTACCTCAGTAGAGATAGGCTTATGGAGCTGTTAGCTGACTGTGGAACCATTACCACCCCAGTGCCCCCAGTTTCCCATTGATGAATCACTCTGTCCCCATCTTCTCTCTCCCTCCCCCTCTCCCATCTCCATAGATTTGATCTAATCCTGACCAATCGTGCTGGAGCATAGCAATAGGCTCCGTTCCCTCAGGCAGCCTCATAATCAACCCAATTCTACTATCCAGTGTGTGGTGTGTATGTGTGCCTGTGTGTCTGTGTGTGTGTGTGTGGATTGGGTGGGTGTGCAGTATGTGGGTCTAAATGAATACTATATTACATATGATAAAACTATTAGGGTAAAATATAGTGTGTAAGCGAGATTTCTCGTGTGTGTGTGTGTGTGTGTGTGTGTGTGTGTGTGTGTGTGTAGGCCTATGCGCTGTCTATCTCTGTCTTGGCTATGCATCTGTGTGTGTGGGTGTCAATACATGTATGAAAATATGCTAATGGCAGAGGAGGAGGGGAGACGGGAGTGTGGGTGGAAGAGATCACGTGTGAAGAATGTCTGTGTGCATATAGCTTTTGAATCTTTCTCCGTCTTGGCTGGTTCGCTACGTGTTGGGTAATTTTGTGCGTTGTGTCTTCACGTTAATGCTAGCATGTGTGGTCACTTTGACTAGAGTGTGTAGTGTATTTTGTGTAGTGTGTGTCTTTGTTTCAGTGCAGTGAAGCGGATGTTATGACACATTTCAGGGTCTTGGAGCCAGTCACGGAGAAACATTTAAACAGCTAGCCTTGCGTGACGCCCCTCTTTATCTCGCTCCCTCCAACCTCCCTTTATTTATTTACTGATTGGCTATGGGGCTGGGTGTCTTACTGCTCATGTCTGTTTCTGTCAAGCTTGGTGTGAAAAATGTCTGTAAGGGTGCTTCCTACATGTGTCATTATGTGGCTCTTCATCTGTGTGTTACATTTGATGTGCTTTTTGGACAGGATTCCTGCAGTGTGTGTGCGTAGGCGTGTGTGCGTGCAGACATTCACACGCGCTCCCGGCAGTGTGTCTGTGAATCAGTTTGAGTGCATAATCTCCGTCTCTCACCTCCAGCGAGTACCTTCATCATCATAGATCATTCATCAGTCTCTCCCTCATGTTTTATGTAGACTCAGCTCTTAGCCCGGCGACTCGCCCCTCCTCTCTTTATCGAAGCGGTCCCTTCGCAGAGGACACTCAGACCCACATTACAGCTGAGGGAAACCTTCGATCCAACAGTAGAGAATGCTGTCTGATTCCGCTGCATCTCACTGACTTCAAAGTTCCAAACTCTGAAGTGGTTCTTTGTCAGATAACGTGATGCAGTGATGTCACACGTTCTCTTTTTCTTCTCTTGGACATCACAGGGTCATCTTTTCCTTCTTCCAGTTCTTCCTCTTTTTCATGACGCTTTTTCTTTTGGAAAATCCCGGTTGCTCTTCGTCTTCACCTCTGTCTCGTTTATTCACACTCGCAAACCCCTCCCGTGCCACTCTCCTCCCTCTTTTTCCCACATCTCTCCTTCCAGACTCATGTTAAACATCTCCAATCCGAAGTTGAATCTAGAATCGCCTCCTATTTCGCAACAAAGACTCCTTCACTCACGCCGACAAAACATACCCTCGTAAAACGGACTATCCTACCGATCCTCGACTTCGGCGACGTCATTTACAAAATAGCCTCCAACACATCAGCAAACTGGATGCAGTCTATCACAGTGCCATCCGTTTTGTCACCAAAGCCCCATATACCACCCACCACTGCGACCTCTATGCTCTCGTCGGCTGGACCTCGCTACATATCCGTCGCCAAACCCACTGGCTCAATGTCATCTATAAGTCTTTGCTAGGTAAAGCTCCTTATCTCAGTTCACTGGTCACGATAACAACACCCCCACGCTCCAGCAGGTATATCTCACTGGTCATCCTCAAAGCCAACACCTGCTTTAGCCGCCTTTCCTTCCAGTTCTCTGCTGCCAAGGACTGGAACGAATAGCAAAAATCGCTGAAGTTGGTGACTTATATCTCCCTCACTATCTTTAAACATCAGCTATCTGAGCAACTAACCGATCGCTGCAGCTGTACACAGCCCATCTGTAAATAGCCCATCCAATCTACCTACCTCATCCCCATATTGTTTTTATTTACTTTTTTGCTCTTTTACACCCCAGTATTTCTAGTTGCACATCATCATCTGCACATCTATAACTCCAGTGTTAATTTGATAAATTGTAATTACTTCGCTACTATGGCCTATTTATTGCCTTACCTCCTCACACCATTTGCACACACTGTATATAGACTTTTTTTCTATTGTGTTATTGACTGTATGTTTGTTTATTCCATGTTTAACTCTGTGTTGTTGTTTGTGCTTTGCTTTATCTTGGCCAGGTCGCAGTTGTAAATGAGAACTTGTTCTCAACTAGCCTACCTGGTTAAATAAAGGTGAAATCAAAATTATTATTTTTTAAAATTCCCCTGTGTTTCCCTCCCTCTCTTCCTTTGTCTAAACTAGGCACTTGATGAGGGCATTCCCCCTGTCTGTCGTTGTGTGCCTCTATGTATATAGTATCAATCCAGACTGTACGACCCCCTTCCACTTAACCCCTGTCACATCTCACATCAATCAACCAAACAATTATCTGCTTAATGAGGTCATATATGACCGGGGATTTCCTGCTCAAAGTACACCATCTACTACTAATGTTACCACAAAGTACACCATCTACTACTAATGTTACCACAAAGTACACCATCTACTACTAATGATACCACAAAGTACACCATCTACTACTAATGTTACCACTGTACGACCCCTGCTACAAACAAGCCTAGTCCTTTTAGTTTGATAAAAGATACAATGGTTGTTTTATTATTATTTAGGCTACAGTACACCAAATGCAGTTTTGGGGATCAGGGTTTTGTGATTACATTGTTCATTTCGAACACCTTGATATTGTATCGTAAAAATCATCTGCCCCTTTACAGCTCCTCCACTGTCACCACACACACAGTCTCCGGGCCAGATAGTGCTGTTCTACATGCTGTACAATAGTAATCCATTTTCATTTCAATTTGCTTAATTAGCATGAGACAAGAATGTACATATTGCCAAAACGTACTTTGGAAATGGAATGATTCATTAACACTATTAACATCGTAAAAAAATGAGCAAGATTGTCAACGCAACGACAATCAGTAAAAAAATTAAAAGAAAGTAAATAACATACATACAATAGCAAGTCATCCTCGAGTCTTGGTAGTCATGCTCCCCGGGTTAAATGTCTTTTCTACTGGGACTCCCAGAGGCTGTTGAAGTAGACCATGTGATCTAGAAACAAAGAGTCAAGCATCATGGAACATTTCTTTCCAGGTGGTCTGGGGATTCAAGGTGTGTGTGTGTGTGTGTGTGTGTGTGTGTGTGTGTGTGTGTGTGTATCCCCTCAACCAGTCTTGGCAGTACTGGGAGTTGTGGGAGCCACATCATGCATGTGTTTTCACACAGTCTGGACACTTGATTATCATTTTGAATTATTCATGAACCTCTAATCTCTCTCTCTCTCTCTCTCTCTCTCTCTCTCTCTCTCTCTCTCTCTCTCTCTCTCTCTGT
Source organism: Oncorhynchus clarkii lewisi (assembly GCF_045791955.1). Lineage (NCBI taxonomy): Eukaryota > Metazoa > Chordata > Actinopteri > Salmoniformes > Salmonidae > Oncorhynchus > Oncorhynchus clarkii. The sequence goes on along the minus strand of NC_092172.1, from coordinate 12,141,590 downwards.
CTCACTCTCTCTGTCTCTGTCTCTCTCTCTCCCACTCTCTCTGTCTCTCTCTTTCTCTCTTTCGCTCTCTTCTCCTGTACACAGCACAGCCTCTCTCTCTTGTCACTCTAACCTGGCTGTGTGCCTCTGTGTGTGAGCTAGTGTACAGACCAGGTGGCAGTCACTGTGGGAGCCATATCCAGCCTGACAGAACACACGAAAGCCACAGAAACACATCAATAATTCACCTTTAATCAAGGACTCAATGGGCCCGCTGAGACCAATGGGATGGCAATGGACGTATTTCCCCTGTTGGACGTCCATGGTCTCCCTGACTATTCCAATTTTCCACTTCTCTGGTTCTATCTATACGATTTGTCTGTGACGGTGTGGTTAGAGAGTAGGGCTGACCCCATTTCTTCGACTGGTCGATTGTTTAGTCGATAGACTGTTGGTCGACCAAGATGTCTTTAGTCGAGCAGTAGCAAAAAAAAGACATGTCTGATTTTTCCACAACCAGTTTATTCCACACATCTGACTTCCTCTTTACATCCTGAGCAACCAACCCCCCCCCCCCCCCCCCGTTTCTGGTTTATTTGTCATGTCCTCTGCATCCATTTTGCTGTCACGTGTTACGGTGTTCAGAGTTTGTTATAACCAAATTATTCATGTGATTATTATGTTATGCTATACGTCAGGCCCTATTGGTCACATGCATGCGATGCATACACGTGTCACATAAAGAGGGTTGAGGGAATAGGGAATGTAAAGACTGTTGATGTTCTGTGGTGGTTGCTGCAGCAGGGAGGAGAGAGAGACAACGTGCTGTCTTTTTTTTTTGTAACACAGCACAGCAAGTCTGAGCGCAGGCCCAATCATTGCGGTCAGACTCCCTCTAGACATCCGTGTGTCTTAATTATTTCATCAAACAGTGCTCTTAAAACGCCAGACAAGCTCAGTGCATAAAGTTGATTTAAATAAAACACATTCTGTAGGATGTGTCTATATATGGAAAAAATACACGTTTTGAAATTTTGTCCAATCTATTTTCTTTCTGATTGGGCCAGCCGTATTAGAGAGGTTTTTGACTATGGTAGTGAGGGCTTGTGTTTACGAACGTGTCGGCGGATTGTCATTTTGATTTAAAGGTGTCAATAATTCTTAGATGTAGAAAATAATACGTTTTGGGAAGTTATTTTCTGACTTGGCCCCACATCGATTTGGGCATACGTAGTAGGCATATCACACTGCCAGTGGCGGACTGAGGCATTGCTTACACAGTTTATCACCTCAACTGCAAACCTCAACTTCCTCCCTTTGTTGTTGTGTTTTTTTGAAGTGGTATTTTTTCCCTTCCTGTTAAGTGGAGGGCTGGAGCACTGAATCAATACCATGGACCGTCTGCTTCAATAGGACCGCTCATCTAGCCAGGGCTGCTTGAGTGCTTGGCTATGCAGCTAGGGAATACCAATGCCCTCCCTCCTCCTCCTCTCTCTCTCTCTCTCGCTCCACTCTCCGCTCTCTCAGTCTCTTCCTCCCGTCCTTGTCTCCCTCCCTCACTCCTGTTTGATTTCGCTGGCCTTGTAAAACAGTAGTGCATGCTGTTCTGCCCTGATCATACAGGATAATCCTCAGGAGAACTCAACTGATGGGAGTGATGACAGTGGGGGTTAAGTCAAGACTGCACTCTGACTGTTCAATGCAAAGCAGAGAAATGAGAAACATGCTCGACTCATCTGAGATCTGTGAGCAGGGTTTTCTCTGTGGTTGTCTTTTCAAGTCTCTAGTTTTTGACAACAACCATAAGAAATAATAAAAGATAAGAATACGAACATAAAGTAAATGGCTCAGTAGAATAGAATCAACGTTTTGGCGTAACGGTAAATATAATACAGGAAGGCACGATTTATAGTGCAATATTTACACGCATTTTGAGGAAGGGGGGATTGGGGGGCAAGTGTTTAAACTGTCCTGTATTTAGCAATCATAATAAGAGACTGGTAGCAGCAGTTGTGGTGTGTGTGTGTGTGTGTGTGCGTGTGTGTGTGTGTGGATGTGTGCGTAAGTGAGTGCATCTGTGCTAAGGTGTGAAGAGTCAAGTGCAGGTGGTCAGTCCAGGGGGTCAGTCCAGGGGGTCAGTCCAGGGGGTCAGTCCAGGGGGTCAGTCCAGGTCAAGTGTTTCAAGGCTTCCTTTATGTTTTCTTCGTGTTCTTTATTCTCGCTGTACGGGTAATGGTTTGTAAGCATTCAGCTCGGCACAAGCTTTTCCTGGCACAGTATGTCTACTTTCAATGGGAATCCGTACTTCTCTATCGCGTGAATGTGTTAAGGGTGCTCCTGCTTATTGATCAGTTCCTCAATGCTCTAACGAACAGTAGCAATGATGTCTAGCAGAACAAAGACCAGAGAAACTCACTCAACTCACAAGGAATCTCTTGGAGTATCTGCTACTCGGGAATGTACTCTCATTTGACCCAACGGCATCCGACACCCATCCGTCATGCTTGAAACTGAAATTGACATATAAGCGCCGGTACTTAACGGGCCCGAGGCCCGATTTAAATCCACTCTAACAGACTAGCGGACTGACCCTGACCCCTCTGCTACTCAGGAGTTGGCAGACATGCGCCACATCCACTCCAAGGTGAAGAAGCAGTACCAGGACAAGATGGCCGAGCTGGCCCATGCCAACCGGAAGGTGGAGCAGCATGAGACAGAGGTGAAGAAGCTGAGGCTGAGGGTGGAGGAGCTGAAGAAAGAACTGGGTCAGGCGGAGGACGAGGTGAGCACCAACACACACCACATTCACTTATACATGGATACATATACAGTTCCCTATGTAAATATTGGGACAATTAAGCATTTGGTTAATTTGAGGTTAAGGTTCAGACTGTCGGCTTTAATTTGAGGGTATTTTCATCCATATCTGTTGAACCGTTTAGAAATTACTGCACTTTCTGTACATCGTCCTCCCATTTTAGGGGAGAAAAAGTACTGGGATCAATTCACTTATGTGTATTCAAGTAGTAAAAAGTGAAGTATTTGATCCCATATGGATAGCACTTCTACATGAATGTGGATGCCACCATGATGACAGATAATTCTGAATGAATCATGAATAATGATGAGTGAGAAAGTTATAGACCCACACAACCTCCCCTGTTACTCTAATGGCGAGAGGTTAGCATTTCTTGGAGGGGGGGGGGGGGGGGATATTTATGCGTCTGTAACTTTCTCACTCGTCATTATTCGAGATTCATTCAGGATTATCTGTATTCATGTAGACGTGTTCAGAAACATGATATTCTTATTGACAATCAAAGTGACTCCAAAATGACACAATACATTATTTACCATTCATTTATTTTGGGCACAAAATAATCTGACACACAACCTAAACAAACAAGAGTTGGTAGAGTCACAAGCTTGATGTGGTCATTGCGTGCCATGAATATGGGACCAAATACTTCACTTTTTGCTACTTTAATACAAATATAAGTGAATTTGTCCCAATACTTTTGCTCCCCTTAAATGGGGGGAATAGGTACAACAAGTGCTGTCATTTCTAAGCAGTTATACCCGATGTGGATGGAAATACCCTCAAGTTAAATCTGACAGTCGGCACCTTAACCTCATAGTCATTGTTTGATTTTAAATACAAACTTTTGGAGTATAGAGCCAAAAGAAGAAAACATGCTTCACTGTCCCAACAATTACAGAGGGCAGTGTAGATACAGTAGATACTGTACACATACTGTACATACTGTCAGTAAGTGCTTGTGTTGGGTATCTAGGATTTTGATCCAAAGTATTCATTTCAGAATACTGATTGTAGTCTGGTGTAACTTTGATTTGCAATGACCGATTTCTCCCTCCCTCCCTCCCTCCCTCCCTCCCTCCCTCCCTCCCTCCCTCCCTCCCTCCCTCCCTCCCTCCCTCCCTCCCTCCCTCCCTCCCTCCCTCCCTCTCAGCTGGATGAGGCCCATAATCAGACCAGGAAGCTACAGCGGTCTCTGGATGAGCAGGTGGAGCAGTCAGAGAACCTCCAGGTCCAACTGGAACATCTGCAGTCCCGGTACGATTGATTCTGACACACACACACATGCGCACACACTCATCATATGCTCTCTCTCTCACACACACACACACATGCGCACACACACACACACTCACATACACACCTCTCATATATGCTCTCACACACACACTCTACCTATGTTTATCTACATGCAGGAAAAGGACACTTTCACACGTCCAATGTCATACCCTTCTCAGCGGTCTTTGGTAGTTTAAGATGTTTAATCAGACAGTGTATGGCTGCCATGCTTGTGTTCTAAACTCTAGTTCTCCCAGGTATCTTAGCTGGAGAATATTAGCCCACTGTGAGGCTTGTGTCTTAGTTTGTCAGGCAAGCAGCCCTGCTCACACTAGGCCAGTCTGTCTACTAGCCGTCCTGTCCCCCAGCTCTCTCTCTCTCTCTCTCTCTCTCTCTCTCTCTCTCTCTCTCTCTCTCTATCTCTCTGTCTCTCTCTCTCTCTCTGCCTTATCATTCCACCCGCGTCCCAGCTCATCCCCTCCGACAGCCAATCGCGGGCCGCCCAGTCACAATTTACCGTAGTAACACAGAGCCTGTGTGCAGCATAGCGGTGCTGGCCCCCTGTAGCTTAGCAGAGGGGTGACAGGCGTGTTGGCATGGAAACGCCTTTAGGAACACACACACACGGCCTCATGGAGCCCTGACCTGGAACAGTGTGGAAGTCAGGCCCCATCAGGTACCTAGTATAACACTGTACTGTACGTGGATGAACTCGCTCAACCCACATTAACCCTGATGCACGGGTCGTAGCTGGATAGGAGTGGGAATATTCATGTATTTTTTTTTAAATGAAATATTAATAGATGAAGGATTTTGAGATTTAGTGGTTGTCCACTACCTTTCCGATTGGTATTTTACTATCCTATCACTCCTCTCTCTTTCTGTCATTTCTTTCTCTCCCATCTCTTCCGGCCACATGTAATGCTTTCTTTGATCTCTCTGCTCTGACTCTTTAAAGGGATAATGTGACATTATGGCAATAAAAGCCCTTTTTTCTACACACCCAGTCAGATGAACTAGCATACTAGCTGTTCCTATAGACCTTCAGTGATTGCGCAAACGCTAGATAGCAATGGCTCCAGAAACGACCTACACCTTCCTTCAAACTACACTCAGAGACATAAAAATGGTATCCAAGAGTTCATCTGACCCTGGGGAAGTAGAAAAACGTAATTGCCAAAATGTCTCACTATCCCTTTAACCAGGGGAATAGTTCTCACCACATCCCAGCCTGTCTGTCTGAGATATAAATAGTTTAGTGGTCTCCCAGCTCCAGCCCAGTCTATGATCATAAAGCTAATGTCTAAATCAATACCTCAGACCAGGCCAGGTGATCCGGGAAAACCTCTGTTGCATTCTGGGACAGCCAGTACTGTGTGTGTGTGTGTGTGTGTGTGTGTGTGTGTGTGTGTGAGTGTGTGTGTGTGTGAGTGAGTGGTGGGGAAGGGGTGGTTAGTGGCCCAGCCTGCCAAATGCTTATTTTACTGTAGCTTGTTAAAAGTCCATCCTTCACATCGATTTATCAATCAATCCTCTGTGGATCGTCTAATCCTGTGCACACACGCTCAATGTCACAGGCGCACACACACACACAAACACAAACATACTCCACATAGCCTATACACACATGACCTTTGGCCCCCGGGTTTGTTAACAGGCCTAGGGTCAGTGGTGAGATAGTTGCAGACGGCGCTGAAGCGTGTGGATATAACGGCCTGGGAGAAATGGAGAGGGAGATAAGAGATGAACACGAAAGACAGACAGACAGACAGACAGACAGACAGACAGACAGACAAAGCTAGCCACCATGAGAAAGGTCCCTAACAATGGGGGGCGTTATTGTAACGCTGTCGCCATGACACTGTCAGAACGTTGTTAAAACAGAAAGGTCCTGAACCGGAGGTGTGGTGATGTCATGTGAGGCATCTTTACACCAGGATCTGGCCTTTACGCTTTGCGATACTGTGCCGCTCCAATCTGTCACACTGGACATAAACAACTAGCCACTTCTATGGCTGAGGTGTAGGCCTATTCTACAAAGCAGAATCAATGAGTTAGCCAGCTAACTTGCCTTAATATTCTGAGATGACTTATAATTTCTTTGAAAAATAAGCTTGAAATGGGCATGGTCTAATTGATTCAACATCCAAAAGCACATATCTAAGTTTAACTTCCTTAATGAACCATAAAATCAATCGTTATTCATGGCTGTTTATCAAAGTTAGCTGGCTAACTCATTGATCCTACTTTGTAGTGTACCCCTCTGGTCTGAAGACTGACAGCTTAATGGTCCACAATAAACTTTTCAGGATAGTGTGTGCATGTGATGGGAATGCATGTGCATGTGATGGGAATGCATGTGCATGTGATGGGAATGCATGTGCATGTGATGGGAATGCATGTGCATGTGGTAAGAAAGGGTGTTTTTCTTTCTGTGTGTTGTGTCATTTCTGGTGGACCGGCAGGACGTTCAGATCTCTCCAAATACTCGGCACTCTGAAGGCAATTAGAAAGTGGATCAAATGAAGCATGTTCTTTTCTTTTGATTTCCCGTCACTGTAGCAGGCTTGTCTGTTTAGCGCAGTCAGGGGGCCAATTCAGACTTCAAAATGGGACGCAGGTTGTGGAGCACCAACGATATTAGCAAAACTCTCTGGATGAACAGTGAGAGGCTTAACACGCACAGCCCCAATGTAGAGCTGTGGATGTTGACAGCAGGTTGTGTGCGCTGCCAATTGAAGTTCTCCTCTCGGCTTGTATGTCTTCCGAGGAGCCGCGTTAGTGGGTTTAACGTGATCTGAGAGGTGGTTATATAACAGAAGAGACGGAGTAGGAGAGGAGGATTAGAAAAGAGAGGGAAAGCGAGGGGGGAAAAAACAACGTTGGTTTTGTCTATAGATTTAAGAGGAAGGGCTTAGGATTGTGTTGGTATTTGAGATCTTTCTAACCTTGATTTCTCTATCCTTTCAATCTAACGTATAACCTTCATACTGTATATTCCCACGGAGTGTGCCACATTGCTGTTTGATATTGTACCAGCTGTGAACAGACAGAAATAACACATTAGCAGTTTAGCAAGGCTGTTGGCTTTATAGATTAGATTGATTTGCGTTCATGCATTTGTAGCGGAGGCTTTGTTGTGGAAGATATTGTGGAAGCAATTGGGCATGAGTTTGATAAATTAATTATAGTAGCAGCATGAAAATATAGACTACCCACTGGGCACAGACGCAATTTAATTGTTTGGGTTTGATTTCATTTTCTGTTGAGTTGTCAACTAACGTGAATTCGACGTGAAATCAACAAAACATTTCATGTCATTGGATTTAAGTTCACAGTTGTGTGGAAAAAACGGGAAATTCCCCTACGTTGATGACTTCTTAGCAAATCACATTTATGTTTTTGTAATGACATGGAAACAATGTGATGATTCAACCAGTTTTTGCCCAGTGGGTATCATTTCTCTATCCCCCCACCCCCTCTTTCGCTCTCTCTCTCTCTCTCTCTCTCTCTCGCTCTCTCGCTCTCTCTCTCTCTCTCTCTCTCTCTCTCTCTCTCTCTCTCTCTCTCTCTTGTCTTTCAGATGTACTCTCTGACACCTTAAAATGGCCTTGCTAAGTGTTTGGGCAATGGAAAAGCTTTTAGTCGTTTAGTGGGTGACTGTGGTCAAAACACTATTATGTGTAATTTAGCGCCATTAAAATGATCTCTGTTCCTGTCAGTGAATCCCCCAGTATACTAACATGGCCTGGGGAAAAGAGAGGGTCAATCTAGGCCTCTGGCTCCATCATACTAGCCTGATTCCACATCTGTTGGTATTGTCCTGCTAACTCCTGTATATAGTCCATAACCACAGACATTGACAGGACAGCACAAACAGACCTGGAACCAGGCTAGCATTACACCACAGAGGATGGGAACAGAGACTAGTAAATGGGAGCACTAACACAGATACTACTTCTTGGAAATACTTAACATAGTATATTCTGTACTTGCCAGGGTTTAGTTTTCTCTATGGCGGACATATCTTAGAGGCTGATTCTCTCTACCTGGTTGAATAATCTAATTTGACGGAGAGTGATCCCTGGCTGTGTGGGAGGCAGTGTTCTTTATTTTTCTAAACTGAGGCTCAGTTCACCCTTGAGCCATTCTAGCTGTGCGTCATCACAACACACACAGCAGCGCACACTACTGCAGATTCACTGCGAACAGGCACGCCAATCCATCCTGCAAATTTCTAGAAATAGTTCAACTCTCTCACATCATAATAACATGAGTGGTTGTGTAGTTTTAATAAGGATGTTGTTTGTCAGGGAGTGAGGGAGTGTCCTTTGCTGGTTGAGCTGCAGCTCAGACCAGGGTCATCTATAATTGAGGAGGGAGTGGATTCATTATGTGAAGCTGTGTTGGGTCTTTGATGTGCAGAGTGAGGTGCTGAAGCCTGCGGGTGAGGGATCAGATATGGCCCCACAGAGCCACCGTGTCACATTAGTGTCACTTTGTCTCCCAACGGGATGATGCATGGGGCACAGCTCAACACTCACACTGAACAATCACTGAACACACACACACACTGATCAATCACTGAACACTCACACTGAACACACACTGAACAATCACTGAACACACAGCTCAACACACACTGATCAATCACTGAACACTCACACTGAACACACACTGAAAAATCACTAAACACACAGCTCAACACACACTGAACACTCATACTGAACACACTGATCAAACACTGAATACTCACACTGAACACACACTAAACGCTCACTAAGCACACACTAAACACACTGAACACACTAAACACACACTGAACACTCACACACTGAAAACTCACACACTGAGCACTCATACTGAACACACTGACCAAAACTGAACACTCACACTGAACACACACTGAACAATCACTGAACACACAGCTCAACACTCACACTGAACAATCACTGAACAAACACTGAACACACACTGAACATACTAAACACACACTGAAAACTCACACTGAAGAAACACTGAACACTCATACTGAACACACACTGAACAATCACTGAACACACAGCTCAACACTCACACTGAACACACACTGAACACACTAAACAAACACTGAACACACTAAACACACACTGAACACACACACACTGAACACTCACACACTGAACACTCACACTGAACACCCTGAACAAACACTGAACACTCCCACTGAACACACACTGAAAGCTCACTAAACACACACTGAACACTCATGCTGAACACACTGAACAAGTACTGAACACTCACTGAACACACTAAACACAATAAACACATTCCAAACACAAACTGACCACTCACACTGAACACACACTGAACACGGACACTAAATACACTGAACAAACACTGCGCTATCACACTGAACACACACAGAACTCACACTAAACACACACTGATCTTACACTGAACGCTCACTAAACACACACTGATCACACACTGAACTCACACTGAACACACACTGAACACACACTCAATGCTCACTAAACACACACTGAACACTTACACTGAACATATTGAACACACACTGAACACTCACACTGAACACACACTGAATGTTCACCAAACACACACTGAAGACACACTGAACACACTGCACTTTCATTAAACACACACTGAACACACACTGAACTTTCACTAAACACACACTGAACTCAAACTGAACACTCACTAAACACACACTGAACACACACACTCCTCTATTGCTGGTATTGTTGCACACTTGAACAATGTCACCGACTTTCAAGCGTGTAGAAGTTTAGAATTATTACTTTTCTTTTTTTTAAATCACAAGACAGACAGGGCACATCAGGCATGCCGGCTTTATCATCACTAGGTCTCCTTCTGACTATGATCATTAGTCTCTGTATCACAAATATGTCAATTCTCATTATCTTAAAAGGATATAAACTTGTACTAAACACTTTTACTTTATAAAACAGTGAAGAAATGATACTATGGACACATTCACATTTCCACTCATATTCGAGGTTACAGATGGCTAATTTCATAACTCACTGTGACGCACCACCTTGCCAGTTGGCTAGCTAGACACTCGGTTAGTATACAACACAGTAGGTGTATTTCTCTGTATCTGGAGAACTTTAAAACAAGACTCTCTAATGTACTTGTCCTCTTGCTCAGTTGTGCACTGGTGCCTCCCACTCCTCTTTCTATTCTGGTTAGAGCCAGTTTGCTCTGTTCTGTGAAGGGAGTAGTACACAGCGTTGTACGAGATCTTCCGTTTCTTGGCAATTTTTCTCATGGAATAGCCTTCATTTCTCAGAACAAGAATATACTGACGAGCTTCAGAAGAAAGTCTTTGTTTCTGGCCATTTTGAGCTTGTAATTGAACCCACAAATGCTGATGCTCCAGATACTCAACTAGTCTAAAGAAGGCCAGTTGTATGGCATCTTTAATCAGAACAACAGTTTTCAGCTGTGCTAACATAATTGCAAAAGGGTTTTCTAATGATCAATTAGTGTCACACTCTGACCTTAGTTATTTTATTATGTCTTTGTTTCAGTATGGTCAGGGCGTGAGTTGGGTGGATTGTCTATGTTCTTTTTTCTATAATTTGGGATTTCCTGTGTTCGGCCTGGTATGGTTCTCAATCAGAGGCAGCTGTCAATCGTTGTCCCTGATTGAGAATCATACTTAGGTAGCCTTTTTCCACCTGTGTTTCGTGAGTGTTTATTTCCTGTTTAGTGTTTTTTCATTCACTTTACGGGACTGTTTGTTGTCGTTTGTTGTTTTGTTCAGTATTCAGTTATTTGATTAAAAACATGAACACTTACCACCCTGCACTTTGGTCCTCACCTTCTTCCACCACAGACGATCGTTACAATTAGCCTTTTAAAATGATAAACTTGGATTAGCTAACACAATGTGCCATTGGAACACAGGAGTGATGGTTGCTGATAATGGGCCTCTGTACGCCTATGTAGATATTCCATAAAAAATCTGCCGTTTCCAGCTACAATAGTCATCTACAACATTAACAATGTCTACACTGTATTTCTGATAGATTTGATGTTATTTTAATGGACAGAAAATGTCAATTTCAAAGAGACCCCAAACTTTTGAACGGTAGTGTACATGGCACATCAGACATGCTGCCTCTATCATCACTAGGTCTCGTTCTACTGATGGTCAATAATCTAAGAGCCCTAAGACCTCTGAGATCTCTTAGTTGGCCTAACAGTGCCTGACATTGAGCATTAGTCAGTAATAACTACAATAACCATCTTTTACCCTAAAGTACTGGTCTGCTTTGCAGTACCATGTGATTGTCTAAAGATATTACCCATAATAATAATATAAAAAAGAAGGGTGGCTATTTTTTATGCCTAATATTTATATGGGTCCCACAGTATCATTACTGACTGATTAGCGCCCCCAGCTCACATTGATTACTCATGAACTTGGACAGCTCATAATGTAAATCTCACTATCTGTTTACAGCCAGCTTACCCACCCTCTCATATTCAATCAGTCAGTCAGTCAGTCAGTCAGTCAGTCAGTGAGTCCGTCAGTCAGTCAGTGAGTCCTTCAGTCAGTCAGTCCTTCAGTCAGTCAGTCCTTCAGTCAGTCAGTCAGTCAGTCAGTCAGTCAGTCAGTCAGTCAGTCAGTCAGTGAGTCCAGTCAGTCAGTGAGTCAGTCAGTCAGCCAGTCAGTGAGTCATTCAGTCAGTCACTCAGTCAGTCAGTATGTCAGTCAGTGAGTCAGTCAGTGAGTCAGTGAGTCAGTCAGTCAGTCAGTGAGTCAGTCAATCCTTCAGTCAGTCAGTGAGCACTTCAGTCAGTGCGTCAGTCAGTCAGTGAGTCAGTCAGTGAGTCAGTCAGTGAATCAGTCAGTGAGTTAGTCAGTTAGTGAGTCCTTCAGTCAGTCAGTGAGTCAGTCAGTCAGACAATGGGTCAGTCAGTCAGTCAGTGAATCCTTCAGTCAGTGAGTCAGTCAGTCAGTCAGTCAGTCAGTCAGTCAGTCTGTCAGACAGTCAGTCAGTCAGTCAGTCAGTCAGTCAGTCAGTGAGTCAGTCACTCAGTAAGTCCTTTAGTCAGTCAGTGAGTCAGTCAGTCAGATAGTTGGTCAGTCAGTGAGTCAGTCAGTCAGTCAGTGAGTCAGTCACTCAGTAAGTCCTTTAGTCAGTCAGTGAATCCTTCAGTCAGTCAGTCAGTCTGTCAGACAGTCAGTCAGTCAGTCAGTCAGTCAGTGAGTCAGTCAGTGAGTCAGTCAGTCAGTCAGTCAGTGAGTCAGTCACTCAGTAAGTCCTTTAGTCAGTCAGTGAGTCAGTCAGTCAGTCAGTCAGTCAGTCCCAGGCAGGCAGTGGTGCAGTGGTGGCTGGCCTAGTGTTGTTAGCTATCGTAGGTTCATGAGTGCTACTGTCTAGACTCTAGTTGATCAGCAGTGTAACTGCATGGCCTGGGAGCTGGGCTGGTCTGGGGTCTTGGCTAGGCTCCTCCTCTCTAATGAGTCCTCTATTTACCTGGACAGCCTCAGACGCCAGGCATTGTCTTCAACACAAGTTTCCTGACGGTTAAGCTGTTGTGTCCTAATAAAGACTGACAGCAGATATACTGAACTTGCTACGACACAGGGGAAGGAAGGAGTTGGAGAAAGTAGAAGAGAGAGAAGGAGGGAGCTGGAGAAGGTAAAGAGAGAGTGAAACAGACAGGAAAGAGAGAGCGTGTTGGTTTAAGGAATTAACTGCGTCTGCTTTTCCTTTGTACCTGTTTGTCTTTGTCATTATGGCGCAGACCGAGCCGACTGCAAACACGCAGGTATGATTTTGGGCCCAAGTCAAGGTGATGAATCATCTCAAAATGAAGATCAATTCGGCAAGCGGCTCGTTGATAAATAATTTAAGCTTTTCTCTGAGCCTCAGAGGGATTCATTACAGCCAGGCTTGATGGGAACCTTCTGCTGAATTTCAAAAAATGTACCTTGGTTGTAGAGAGCAGACCTCTCTCTCTCTCTCTCTATTCCTCTCTCCCTCTCTCTTCCTGTCCCCCCGCTCTACCTCTGTAGAGATAATGTTAGTATTTCACTGTTGTCCTTGTGATATGATCACCAGTATAGCAGCCGTGGCTCAGTAACTGGTCATTGCTGGCTAACTGAGTGTTACCTGGCAACGGAAGCAGCTCTGTTGTGCTGGGCTTTTAGGCAATGGTGAATTATGCATGGTTTGTTTATCCGACGCAGAGTCCTGAAATATGCCTTTGTTTACTCGCTCACCTTTGAGATCTCCACAGTGATTTTCTGGAAGAACTTTACCTTAGTTGTTGGGGGAATAATCAGACTTTTACAGGAGAAACAGAATTTTGACAGCACTGGGCCTTTAAGTGCCAGTTGTGGAAAATGGAGATCAAAACCTGAAGTAGCCTTCTCACTCAAGTCCACTCACTCTTCCTCTCCTCTGTGTTCCTCTGTTCTAGACTGCGGCGGCAGAAGAGCCCGGGCCTGTTTGGGAAGATGAGGTCAGCTCGGTTCAGCCCGGAGAACCCAGATGGACCGCCCAGCGACCCAGACGAAGAGGAGGAGGAGCTACAGATCCAGATCCCATGAACAAAGGAAGGACACACAGACTCTGACTTAGGGCTCTTCATTTCACACCGTGTGTGTCCCATAGACAGACAGACTGATCGTTGGACAGCTGTGATCTCCATTGACCTGGCTCATCCTGTTAGAGACAAACACTGGCACATGGTTGTCATGGGCAAGGTTGCCATGGAACCCGTCGCCACCTGTACCCGTGAACTACAGAGCTACTAGCAGGGTTCCAGAGAGAGCCCTCCCTACACGACAACTGACAGTACACTACACTACCACACTACAGTACAACCCACAGTGCACTACAGTTACAAGCCACTACAGCCTGAGCCTACAGCCCTCTAGATCCCAACCATCATTACCATCACTCCCATATCTACAACACCCTCAGTGGTGAAACTCTCGCAATCACACTGCTACCCAATCCTCGGTCTGAAACTCATGCCTCCTCTTCCACCCTTCCTTCTCTTTCTCTTTCCTGAGTTCTGTCACTCAGTGAATGTTGTACAGTATCCTTCCTGATGTATCAAAACACTCAGGAAAGGGGCGTTGACCTAGCTGTGATGTTCCGGCAGTGTTCTGGTAATGTTATGTAATGCGTTTGGTATCGTTAGCTGTGCACACCGTTCAGTACAGTAAAGGTCATTAGCCATCAGGTCACTGTGCTATGGGTGTGTGCTCGGCGCCTGGCACCTGGGCTCATCATTAGTTCATCATGTTGGGCTCAGCCTCAGACAGCTAAATTCTCCCAGTATGAGGGACAGGTAGTATTCTTGGGAGAGACTGGGACCGGATATGAAGGGACATATGTCCCCTCACCATAACTACTAAGGGACAAGGTGCTTATGTAGAGGACGGGTCCGTTAAGACCTACAGTATTTACCTTCTGGACATATTGGGTTGTTCATTCTGAAAGAAACGTTGGTGGTCAATACACACATCCTTAGAAAAAACGTAGGTGCCCGGGCTGATTAAGTACAATACTAGAGAAGCACAGAAAGGGCCTGCACACCGCACGGTTTTGATCCACCAGGATCTTCGTCAGGCCAAGACCCTCGTGGATGGAGACGTGGTCAATGATGTGGTCATTGGGAGCTTATTCAGTGTGCAGGCCTTTCTGTTCTGTTAATTCTGAAAGCAATAAGACAGCGGCTATCACTCCCGCTTACTCATCTGCTACTACAGGGACCAAGTTATTTTGTCACGGTCATGCAAACTATTTATGTTGTTGTTTTTGATGATTGATCTGTAAACCACAGTGTTTTTTTTGTATTTAGCTCTATAAATGTTATAAGTGTACATGTAAACCTTGCTTTGTTTGTCTCTTGCCATGAGCATTGTGTCAGATGTGTGTGTACGTTTAAGACGGTGTAATATCTTGATAGAGGGTCATCTGAACATCAAAGCCGCCATGAACTCAACATGCGTGGAGGGGGGGTCAACGTTTGAATGCCTATTGTGACATGAGAGAAGTTGAGTACGACCTTCGGGCCAAGGTGGAGGTGAATCACGAAAGGAAAGACAGCCAGATGTGTTTCCCTAAAAAACAAGACACGTCTATCTCGGGATGTGTTATCTTCACGGCTCGGGGGCAGAAGAGTTGTTGTGTTACACAACATCGCCAGGTCCTTGTGTTCATACATTGGGAATCTGCTCGGCAGAACACGGTATTGTCCAGCCCGCTGCAGTGATGTTTCCCCATAGTGCCATCAGTCTTACGACATCTCTTAGAGGTCTGAGTCTAACGGGTCTCCTCTCCCAGCCCTCTGGCAGCAGGATAGTATCACACAGGAAGCTTCCCAAACAGGAGCTGTTCCTCCCATGGTCTAGTCGTCGTCCTCTTTTGTGCCAGTGGATTGAATTGAACATCCTTTGGCTGTTGTACTGTAACATAAAGTGACATTCACCCAAACTCTCATATGATAGGATTGTACACTGACCATTAGGAACACCTGCTCTTTCCATGACATAGACTGACCAGGTAAATGCAGGTGAAAGCTACAGTATGATCCCTTATTGATGTCACTTGTTAAATCCACTTCAATCAGTGTGGATGAAGGGGAGGAGAGGTTAAAGAAGGATTCTTATGCCTTGAGACAATTGAGACATGGTTTGTGGATGTGTGCCATTCAGAGGGTGAATGGACAAGACAAAAGATTGAAGTGCCTTTGAACAGGGTATGGTAGTAAGTGTCAGGCACACCTGTTTGAGTGTGTCAAGAACTGCAACGCTGCTGGGTTTTTCACACTCAACAGTTTTCTGTGTGCATCAAGAATGGTCCACTAGCCGAACTGTGGGAAGCATTGCAGTCAACAAGGTCCAGCATCCCTGTGGAATGCTTTTGACACCTTGCAGAGGCCATACCCCCAACAAATTGAACCTGTTCTGAGGGCAAAAGAGAATGCAACTCAATATTAGGAAGGTGTTCCTAATGTTTTGTACAATCACCTCTTCCTCAAACCTGTATGGTTGTTCATGTTTTGATGGCTAACACTGAGGTATTGGGTTGAGTGCAGGTTGAGGTGGAGTGCAGATATGGCTGGAGATCTCTGACAGAGCAGACCTCTGGTTCTCTCCGCTCTGACCTTTTCACTCTGTTCTCTCCTTTCTGTCCTCTTTTCTCCACCCTCTCTTCTCTGTCCTCTCTTCTCTCTCCTCTCCTCTCTGTCTTCTTCTCTCTGCCCTCTTCTCTGGCCTATCCTCTCTGGCCTCTTTTCTCCGCCCTCTCCTCTCTGTCCTCTGTTCTCTCTCCTCTCCTCTCTGTCTTCTTCTCTCTGCCTTCGCTCGGTCCTCTCTCATGTGACCAGGGCTCTGGGATGACTCTCTGATATCCAGTGTACCGAATTCATTACAGCTCATTAAGCCTAGTGCATAAGGACAGAGAGAGAGATAGAAGCAAACAGACTGAAAAGGATAAGGGGAGAGTTCTGTCTGACAGCTTTGATCAGACCATTGGAATTAGGCTTCAGACTGTTCATCAATACCAACCATTTGCAGGTTGGGCTTTGGGGTCAGTTAGTGAGCAGAACATACTTTTTTTTGCTTCTGCCTAATTCTATGCCCAGGCTATGTCGTATACGTTTGTGTGGTCACATTCATGCGAGTGTAATTGTATGGGTCTGAGTCTGTGTGTTGTGTTCTATCTCTAAGCATGCAGTGTGTCTGGGGCTGTGTGAGGTTCATGCTGCATCAGGTTCTGTTCAGGCCCATTGGTTGCTGGGTCATTACTGAGGAGGCCCCAGTCACTCAGTCCCTGCGTCAGTCAGTCCCAGCCCTGCCATTCTCCGCTCTGCTCTACTCTGCTGTGTGGCTTCCCTCCAAGTCAGAGACCATTAGCATGAGCGACAGCAGGAAGAGGACCCAGATTACATTGCAGAGAGAGAGAGACAACACTTATCTTTCCTCCTCCTCTGTTCCTCTCTCTTTGTTGAAGTCTCCTCTCTGTCTCTGCTCTCGCTGCACCATGCCTACTTGAGTGTTACCAAAGCTGACGCCGGGTTTTTGTCTTTCCTGTTCAACTGAAGCAAGACCTGCACATACTTTTTCAGGGGCTTTATCGGCACGCACTAATAATTCAGTGTTCCGCATTACTGTATGGCTTGACCTGTAAAAATACTGTAAGAAATAATGTGGGCCTAAATCCATGTTATTGTAATCCCTATACGAATTCTATAGGAATCTATGCTTGTACAATACATGTGCACTCTCTGTGTATCTCTCTCGCTCTCTTGCTCGCTCTTCTACACGCTCACTCACGCTTGGGTGAACTTTAATGAGATTGAGGCAGACCAATGGTAACTGCCTGACTTTTAGCTCAGAGCCAACAATACAAGGCTATGGTGTGCGTTGGCTCTCCCCTGGCAGACATGATAGTAATTATAGTGTGTGATATGAACCTCCTCAGACAGGAAAGCTTAATTAATATGTTATACTACTCTGATTAAGCTCCATGTAGGTTGAAGGACTAAATCACAGATCAGCCTCAAATACTATTTCCTCCTTTCGATGGAGCTTGGAAGGCTATTTGTTCCGTTAGTCCCTATGTGTGCATATGTGTAGCAAGTGTGAGCTGGTGTGTATGAGGAATGAAAGAGAGTGAGTGAATGTGTTTGTATGTGTGTGTGTGTGTGTGTGTGTGTACGAGCATGTTTATTTCAAATGGAAACGGTACAGAATGTGTTTGTTAATATGCTGCGTAGTTGTTTGGAGAGTGGCCACATTGTTCCCTCCACTGGGAGGACTGGCATGGTACCACACCATTGTGGGCCGCTCTGACTGCGTCTGTCTCTGGGACTCACTCTACTCTCCCTTCTCTCTTCTCCCACACTGTCCTTGTTCAGCAGACACCCTCGACACCACCGCCACAGGAGAAAAAAAAGACAAAATGGATGGCAGAATTGTGAACGTGCAGTGCAGTGGGATAGACTGACGCACCGTGCCCTGACCGTATTTGATTGTTCTTCAGTATTATGACATTGCAAAAGCTTCACAGTGTGATGCTTCTAAACTGACACCAGGTTGTACGACTAGAGAGTGTTTATAGAGGGAATGTTTATCATAGCTTCAAGTCGATCTCTGATTCTCAGTCTGAGCACCCAACCAATGTGTCCAACCCACTGTTTCTCCTCCTACCCACTGCTGCATGCTACTGCTGCCCATCTGGTTACAGATGAACCCTTCTGCTCACACACCAGTCGCTGGTCTGCTCCCAACGGCAAGACATCACTCCCTAATGTATGAGTGCACCGCTGTCTTCCTCCTATTGTTGTTCACTTCAGTTGGTTGCACTAAAATGCAAAGTTGCTGTGTTTTTCACACTCACCAGTTTCCCGTGTGTATCAAGAAGGTTCCACTACCCGAATGGTCCAAATTGTTCACCCTCCAAATGGTCTACCATCCAGCCAACTTGACACAACTGTGGGAAGCTTTGGAGTCAACATGGGCCAGCATCCCTGTGGAACGCTTTCAACACCTTGTAGAGTCCATGCCCTGACGAATTGAGGTTGTTCTGAGGGAGGTGGTGCAACTTAATATTAGGGAGGGGTTCCTAATGTTTGGTTTGCTCAGTGTACATTATACACAAGTAACATAACTTAGGCAACGGTTTATTGACAGATAGGCATATCCACATAATTTCACATACAACACACCCACGCACACAATCTGCTAACAACAGGTAATGAAATGTGCTCTCTCAGCTCGTTCCCATGGGTGTTTGTGTAATGAACTTGGTATAAATGGAGCTGTTTAATAAGTATTCAAAACCTCCGGAAACCAAAATGTATAAAATAAAATAAGAGGGTGCAAAACCCGTCGGACACCAGAACATAACTAACACCAACACATACAACAAACAATCACAGACAAGGACATGAGGGGAAACAGAGGGTTAAATACACAACACGTAATTGATGGGATTGAAATCAGGTGTGATGGAAGACAAGACCAAACCAATGGAAAATGAAAAATGGATCAGTGATGGCTAGAAGGTCGGTGACGTCGACCGCCGAACACCGCCCGAACAAGGTGAGGGACCAACTTCAGAGGAAGTCGTGACAGTACCCCCCCCCCCCCCCCCCCGACCCGCGGCTCCAGCAGTGCGTCAACACCGACCTCGGGGACAATCTGGAGGGCGAGGCGCAGGGCGATCCGGATGGGGACGGTGGAACTCTCACAGCATAGAAGGATCCAACACGTCCTCCAATGGAACCCAGCATCTCTCCTCCGGACCATACCCCTCCCAGTCCACGAGGCACTGAAGGCCCCTCACCCGACATCTCGAATCAAGTATGGAACAAACGGAGTACGCTGGGGCCCCCTCGGTGTCCAGAGGGTGGCGGAGGAAGGGGGAAGCTGTAATCTGAAACAAACCTCATTCACTCTCCTCAGGACTTTACATGGCCCCACAAACCGCGGACCCAGCTTCTGACAGGGCAGGCGGAGGGACAGGTTTCGGGTCGAGAGCCAGACCCGGTCCCACGGTGCGAACACCGGGGCCTCACTGCAGTGACGGTCTGCGCCAACATTCTGGCATTCTGCGCCCGTGTATTGACTATCGGGGTCTGAATCAGATCACTGTAAGGTATAGTTACCCGCTACCGCTCATAGCCACAGCGATAGAGTCAATGCACGGACGCGCTTCTTCACTAGATCTCAGGAGCACTTACAACCTGGTGCGTATCCGAGAGGGAGATGAGTGGAAGACGGCTTTTAGTACCACCTCGGCACTATGAGTACCTCGTCATGCCGTACGGGTTGATGAATGCGCCATCAGTCTTCCAAGCCTTCGTAGACAAGATTTTCAGGGAGCTGCACGGGCAGGGTGTGGTGGTGTATATTGATGACATCTTGATATATGCTACACGCGCCACGCATATGTCCCTGGTGCGCAGGGTGCTTGGTCGCCTATTGGAGCTGCCTGTCTGCCTGTCTCTCCCAGCGGTCCATTGTCTTGACAACGCAGTCCATGGCGGTGCAAAGATGGTAAAGCATTGCTGCATGCTCCTGGACGCGCTCCTCCACCTCAATGGCCGGGGTACCTTCTCCTGCTGACTCCATAGTTCGGGTCGGTGATTCTGTAATGGGGTGCGTGCTGGTGGCAGGGAAGTCAGGCACAGGAGAATAAACTTGGTATAAACTGAGCTGTTTAATAAGTATTCAAAACCTCTGAAAACCAAAATGTATAAAATAAAGAACATAACTAGCACCAATACATACAACAAACAATCACCGGCAAAGACATGTAATTGATGGGATTGAAACCAGGTGTGATGGAAGACGAGACAAAACCAATGGAAAATGAAAAATTAATCAGTGATGGCTAGAAGGTCGGTGACGTCGACCGCCGAACACTGCCCGAACAAGGAGAGGGACCAACTTTGGCGGAAGTCGTGACAGTTTGTCAGTGGAAAAGTAATAACTGTGTGGGGTGAGCATGGATGCTACAACCATGTAACACTGTACTGTGAGTTTTTCCACATTTTGTTGTGTTACGGCCTGAATTGAACATTTATCAAATGTAGATTGTATTGTCACCAGCCTACACCTAATACCCCATAATGTCAAAGTGGATTTTTTACATTTTTATTAAAAGTTATAGGAAGGAAACCGCTCAGGGATTTCACCACGAGACCAATGGTGACTTTAAAACATTTACAGAGTTTAATGGCTGTGATAGGAGAAAACTGAGGATGGATCAATAACATTACTAACCTAATTGACCGTGTGAAAAAAAGGAAACCTTTACAGAATACAAATATAAAAACATGCATCCTGTTTGCAACAAGGCACTAAAGTAATACTGCAAAAAATGTGGCAAATCAATTAACTTTTTGTCCTGAATACAAAGTGTTATGTTTAGGGCAAATCCAATGCAACACATTACTGAGTACCACTCTCCATATTTTCTAAAGGCAATTACAGACTACAAAAAGAAAACCAGTCACGTCACGGACACCGACGTCTTGCTTCCAGACAAACTAAGCACCTTCTTTGCCCGCTTTGAGGATAATACAGTGACACTGACACAGCCCACTACCAAGGAATGCGAGCCCCCCCCCTCTCCTTCTCCTTGGCCGAAGTTAACCCTTGCAAGGCTGCCGGCCCAGACGGCATCCCTAGCCGAGTCCTCAGAGTGTGCGCAGACCAGGTGGCTGGTGTGTTTACTGACATATTCAATCACTCCCTATCCCAGTCTGCTTTCCCCACATGCTTCAAGATGGCCACCATTGTTCCTGTACCCAAGAAGGCAAAGATAACTGAACTAAATTACTATTTAGTGATGACTATTTAAATGACACTCACTTTTGTCATCATGAAGTGCAAGAAGGTGGAGTAGTGGAGAAGGTGGAAAGCTTTAAGTTCCTTGGCGTACACATCACAGACAAACTTGGCTTGTCACCTAAAACCTTCACAACTTTTACAGATGGACAATTGAGAGCATCCTGTCGGGCTGTATCACCGCCTGATACGGCAACTGCTCTGCCCTCAACCGCAAGGCTCTCCGGAGTGAGTTCTGAGCCACCTCCGCCCATGGAGAGAGTGAACCAGGATGTGGCTAGGTTTCTGCGGTCGTATTGCCAGGACTGGCCAGGAGAATGGGCGAGGCACTCCGCCACTCCTCCACGAACATGTCGCCTTTTCAGTGCGTGTTGGGCTACCAGCCGGTCCTGGCACCGTGGCATCAGAGCCAGACCGAAGCTCCTGCGGGGGAGGAGTGTGTGCAGCTCTCAAAGGAGACCTGGAGGGTCGTCCAGGAATCACTCAAACAAGCTGGTGGACGGCAGAAGAGGAGCGCTGACCGCCACCGCAGTGAGGCCCCCGTGAAATGTGTGTTCTCCAAACAAGCCGTTTCCTTCCTGGGTTATTGCATTTCCATCCTGGGGGTGGTGATGGAGTGTGACCGCGTAAAGGCCGTGCGTAATTGGCCGACTCCGACCACGGTAAAGGAGGTGCAGCGGTTTTTAGGGTTTGCCAATTACTACCGGAGGTTTATCCGGGGTTTTGGCCAGGTGGCAGCTCCCATTACCTCACTGCTAAAGGAGGGGCCGGCGCGTTTATGGTGGTCAGCAGAGGCGGACAGAACTTTCAATCGTCTAAAGGCGCTGTTTAGCAACGCTCCCTTGTTGGCCCATCCGGACCCCTCTTTGGCGTTCATAGTGGAGGTGGACGCGTCCGAGGCTGGGGTTGGAGCAGTGCTATCACAGCGCTCGGGCACGCCACTGAAGCTCCGCCACTGCGCTTTCTTTTCGAAGAAGCTCGGTCCGGCGGAGCAAAGGACATTACAGTATAGTACGTACAGTATAGTATGTGTATGTTTTTTTTTGTTATTCTGCTCCAAGCCATGTGCACAAGCATTCATATTTTGTCGTTTTTATTTTCCGTTGCTATGTGAGGATTTATGACTTTCGATGTTTAAATAGCCTGTGTCATTCACTTTTGCTGCGCTTCCAGCGACTGGCCTACACATGCCCTCATTTTCTCTTCTGCGTGTTATTTTCCATCCTGTTCTATTTCATTGTTCCATTATGTTTTTAACAGGCTGTTGTTACATGTGTGTCAGACGTGTTCTGATGGGGTGATGATTTTACAGCTGGAGCTACACTTCTCCGGGCGACATCCAGATGCCCACTGGTAGGGGCACACACACACACACACACACACACACACACACACACACACACACACACACACACACACACACACACAATCCAGTATTTTGACTCTTGTAGGGCTGGTACTTGCCATTGAGACTGTGAGACTGACAGGTGAGATCAACCTACTGTATCCTCAACACACATTGTTGGCTGGTGGCCAGAAGTTAATTTTATAACTTGGACGTGATTGAAAGGTAATTTGTAATTTAGACATTGTCAACAGGGCAGTTGTTTCTCCTGGATTTCATGAATGAGTAATGAAACTGAGAGGTTTGACTGTTTTAATGTGTCTTCTTTAATCTATTACCCCACTTGCTAGAGGCACAAATGGCAATTTGGCTGTGCGAAGGAGATGAAGCTAATCCAGAGTTCAGGCCTCTTAAAAATATTGCCTTTACTGGCTGATGGATTATGGCGGATGTTGTAAAATGAGGGAGTTTGGGGTGTAGATGCCTGTGAGATCTGCCCGAGAACTGTTGAGAACAGGGAGCTAGTTAAGGGACAAAGAGGGGTAAAAACAATATAAGGATTGGTCGAGGTGATCGTTTTGAACAGGATTTTATCAATACTTCAAAGCTGTGATGATGCTGTTCGTAATGTGTTATCATCACACGGCTACAGTAAGTGCAAAGGCATGGAGAAAACATAAATTGAGCTTCTTTATCCCGCATTTCATTTGATAGCATTAAATTCTAATCTTCTTCTAATAAAACTGGGGCAATCTGGTGAGATTAGATATGTCATTTCTTATTCCATTTTGTGAGGGATCTGTCCCCACAGGGTGAGGAGGCAGCCAGGAAATGGTGACAGGACAATCAGTAGGGATTTCTAAAGAAAGGAACAAGAAAATTAGAATAAAAAAGTCCACACTTCGCTGTCAGAGTGAAAAAAGACTATACTGGATTCCAGAATGTAACAGACAGCAAATAAAGGAATAATAGACACTATCTGGCAACAAAAGACTCCATCCCTTTTCCTTTCAAAAATAAAATGTTACTTTGCCTCTTATGTGCTTGTCGTACATCAAAGTCCCGCCATGTTTTTCTCGTCATGTTCTTGGCTTCCCTTCCAAGCGTCGCAAAGCTCTGTCTCAGCACAGACATATCCAACAGAAAGACATTCCATCTGGGATTTCTCACAGAGCAGATTTAATTTCTCCACGTCTTTTTGTTTTCTCTCAGATACACTGTGTCACATGGCCCTCATGCCATGTACTACATATCCCAAAACACTTGAAATAAATAGCTCTATTTTCTGCTGAAGTACTGAGTACTTGGCACTTTACTAATACTAGTAATAGTGTTATCAATGATTTTACCTTATCAACTGTCATAACAATTTGATACATGTGTGGTGCTGATACATTATGATTGACAGGAAACTATGTACACTTCCTCTTCTGTATAGTTTCAGGGCTCAACCTGCCTTTAGACTGACTGGCGCTGTGTTCCTAACCTCTGGGTAAGAGACACAAATCACTTGTGCTTGCGCTGTGTCACATAGTATTTCTGTCAACAAGGGGCTATTTGTGTTTTTCTTTTAAACAGACATTCTGGTCTACAGATTTCTCGTTCAACAGGAACAGTAGAAGCTGAGTCTCCTGTATCCAGTGCACAGTGAGTCCTGGGCCCATATCCACAAAGCGTCTCAGAGTGCGAGTGCTGAACTAGGATCTGTCCATACAATCCTATTCATTATGATCTCAAAGTCAAAACTGAACGCTAGATTCGCACTCCAACTCTGAGATGCTTTGTGGATACGGGCTTTGTGAGACTTAGTTCTGTCTCGTTGGTTGATAGCAGGGTGGCTACAGTCACCTGATTAAGATTTGCAGACTTCCACTAGACTCTTAGAAAAAGAGGTGCTACATAAAACCATAAAGGGTTTTTCAATTGTCACCCTTGGAGAACCCTCTGAAAATAACTATTTCTGGTTCCAAGTAGTAACCCTTTCACTCAAACAATGTTCTATGTGGAACCCTTTCACCACAAAAAGGTCCTTCGTATAACTTTTTTCACCACCAAAGGATTCTACCTGGAACTAAAAAGGGTTATCCTATGGGGACCAAGAGAGTACTTGAAGCAATACTTGAAAATACTTGCAATACTGAATCCTTTTTTATAGTGACCCAGTTTGGCCACACCTAAAGCTGTGTTAGGAGGATTGAGGGGTACAAAGCATTTCTCCCTGCTGCCCGCCTGACCCTCTGGCTCTCCTCTCCCCTGGAACAATAGCGGGCAGACTGGCTACACTTCCGTGAGTCATGTGACGACACAGAGCATGTGAGAGGAGAGCGCTCAGCTGCTTTTTGTTTTCCCTGAGAGAGGAGAAGAAGACAGAGTGTCTGGTCTCAGTGACAGTAATTACAGGTCCTGTCACCTGACTACATTCTACCCATCTATTACTCCCCATGTCGCTGTGCTCACAGACACAGAGCAGAGACAACACAAGCTGTCATAGTGTACACCCAGCACCCCCTCCTCACCCCTCCTCATCCCCTACACCCTCCTCTCCTCCTATTGAGAGTTCAGATGCAACGTGTGGTAATGGAGTTGATGTGAGTTCAGTTTCCAATGAACAAAGGTACCGGTACGGTGTATTGCGGTCGGTCACAACTTTCGCTGTGAAACTGAGGGCTGTTAAAGGGCCTGTCAAGGTTCATGTTAGATTACTTATTGTGTCTCACTGTCTAAGTGGCTTACAAACAGCTTGCTGTGTCCAGACTGTCTGGGTTTACTGCGGCCTGGTGTTCTTTTTCCTCCACACCAAGAGAGCAGGTAAGGTTCAGGCGACATGCTCTGTTGGAGTTCAGTGATAGACAGATACAGTCCAAGCTCCACCATTTGTTGGGTAGTGGTGTTTGTTTCATGATGTTAGGAGCTGACTGTTCTTGTCTCATGTCTACTCTACAGACCCTCATCCTCTTATTCCTCCTTGGAGTGAGGGTTTCAGAAATAAACGGTACATAAAACAACAAACACAAACAATGCACTGACATGAAACAGAGTCAATAACACCAGAGGAAAGAACCAAGGGGACTGACAGATATAGGGAAGGTAATCAAGGAGGTGATGCGTGAGAGACCGACGAACCGGCTGAGGTGTAGGAGCCCGACGAGAAGGCGGAGGCGTGAGAGCCCGACGAGACGGCTGAGGCATGAGAGCCCGACGAGACGGCTGAGGAGTAGGAGCCCGACGAGAAGGCGGAGGCGTGAGAGCCCGACGAGACGGCTGAGGTATGAGAGCCCGACGAGACGGCTGAGGCGTAGGGGCCCGACGAGACGGCTGAGGCGTAGGGGCCCTGACAAGACGGCTGAGGCGTAGGGGCCCGACGAGACGGCTGAGGCGTGAGAGCCCGACGAGACGGCTGAGGCGTGAGAGCCCGACGAGACGGCTGAGGCGTGAGAGCCTGACGAGAAGGCTGAGGTGTAGGAGCCCGACGAGACGGCTGAGGCGTAGGAGCCCGACGAGCCGGCTGAGGCGTGAGAGCCCGACGAGCCGGCTGAGGCGTGAGAGCCCGACGAGCAGGCTAAGGCGTGAGAGCCCGACGAGCCGGCTGAGGCGTGAGAGCCCGACGAGCCGGCTGAGGCGTGAGAGCCCGACGAGCCGGCTGAGGCGTGAGAGCCCGACGAGCAGGCTGAGGCCTCCCTGGTAGCTCCTGTACACCCAGACATGACATACCTTCCAACAGAAGAAAAAAAACATTCCCTGATGCTTTCCTTAGGTGAGGTGTTTTTCTGTAACGATGTACGCTGAGAGTTGGGAAGCAAGAACAGGGAGTGAGTGTTTAATAAATAAAGGTACATAAAACAACAAACATAAACAACGCACTGACATGAAACAGATTCAATAACACCTGAGGAAAGAACCAAGGGGACTGACAGATATAGGGAAGGTAATCAAGGAGATGATGGAGTCCAGGTGCACGTGACGATGGTGACAGGCGTGCGCAATAATCAGCAACCTGGTGACCTAGAGGCCGGAGAGGGAGCACACGGTGACAAGTTGTGTGCACACTTAAATAATAGCGTGAACCAACTGTTGTGTTGTGCACTTCAGTACAGATCAACTTTATTATCCCACCAGAGGAAAATTCATTTGGTCATGTGCTTAAAAATACAGTACACAAAACATAAAAACACAGAATAATACACAATAAAATGAATTTGAAAGTGCAATAACCTACATATTTACAGCGAAAGAGCAATAAATGTCAAGGCTGTGGGTAACTGGTAAAAGTAGTCAGGCGCAGGAGAGCTGAGATGCGTGGACAAGGTATTTAATACAAGATAACACCAATATAAACACAATACTACAGTGCGGGAAAAATACCGGCACCACGACATAAACGGGCGTAATAACAAAACCCAGCAACAAAATACCAGCCGTCAGTAACAGCCTGATCAATAGAACAAACATGCTCACAGACACTGGGGACACCGGAGGGTTAAATAATGGACATGTAATGGGGGAATTGCAACCAGGTGTGTAGAAAACAAAGACAAAACAAAGACTCCTTGCTGTCCCCAGTCCACCTGGCCATGCTGCTGCTCCAGTTTCAACTGTTCTGCCTGCGGCTATGGAATCCTGACCTGTTTACCGGACGTGCTACCTGTCCCAGACCTGCTGTTTTCAACTCTCTAGAGACAGCAGGAGTGGTAGAGATACTCTTAATGATCGGCTATGAAAAGCCAACTGACATTTACTCCTGAGGTGCTGACTTGCTGCACCCTCGACAACTACTGTGATTATTATTATTTGACCATGCTGGTCATTTATGAACATTTGAACATCTTGGCCATGTTCTGTTATAATCTCCACGCAGCACAGCCAGAAAGAAGAGGACTGGCCACCCCTCATAGCCTGGTTCCTCTCTAGGTTTCTTCCTAGGTTTTGGCCTTTCTAGGGAGTTTTTCCTAGCCACCGTGCTTCTACACCTGCATTGCTTGCTGTTTGGGGTTTTAGGCTGGGTTTATGTACAGCACTTGGAGATATCAGCTGATGTACGAAGGGCTATATAAATACATTTGATTTGATTTGATTTTAAATGGAAAATTAAAAGTCGATCGGCGATGGCTAGAAGGCCAGTGACATCGACCGACTGAACATCGCTCGAACAAGGAGAGGTACCGACTCCAGCAGAAGTCGTTACAATAAAGTGCAATATGCTGACCAATAGACTATCCATTGTACAGCCCAATGGCCGTTGGAATAAAAGAGTCCCCCGTCCCTGTTCTGATATTCTTTTGAAGATGTCTCTTTCCCCTTGTCTGGCTGCTGCTATGACTAAGTTTTGAGTGAAGGGGACGGGTACTGTCCTGTAAAATGCTTTCATATTTGTGACTGAGCAGCTCGATTCGGTCTTACAGTGGTTCCTCCTTTAAAAGTTGCGTCATACTGCGGCACACCTTGCGTGCTGCCGCAGCATTCTGTGGCACGTCATTTAATTGTCAGACATTTTTTCTGTTACTGCTAGTTCTGTTACTGCTAGTTTGCTAGTTTGACCACCAGAGGGCATCTTTGAGAAGCATTTGATAGTATTCCGTATTATTACCAGAGAATTTAAAACCTTTTTTGTAATAACATAGTATATGGGATTGATTGTAAGAAATTTGGCCTTAATTAATTTGATTAATATTATGGTGTTACTATTCAGAGAAAAACGAAAAACAAAACCCTCAGGGTTTCCGTTTGGATGGAATGGGAAATATGACGCTGTACAACATGACGGTCAGGAGTAAGCTACAGGATTGGAGGATTCTAAATTGTTTGTCTTCATTAGACAACCTTGTTCCAATATTTCTGTCAATCAGTGATATTTATTCCCATTGTAATTCGTTATGGATCCATAACTAAATCAACATCTGCATTTTGAAAGAGTATTTTTTATCATTATTTTATTAATGAAATATATGCTACTGTACAGTCTACAATACATACTGTAGTAAACATGGGAAAGTGCCTTTTTCCTTACGTAACGGAGAGCAGGCCATGTCTGTACTACAGAATGCAGTGCACACGGGTGACCGGTATTATTTCATAGTTGTGATGTCTTCACTATTATTCTACAATGTCAAAAATAGTAAAAATAAAGAAAAATCCTGGAATGAGTAGGTGTGTCCAAACTTTAGACCGGTACTTGTTTAATTAATTTGATTAATATTATGTTTTTTCTATTCGAAGAAAAACGAAAAACCCTCTGGGTTTCCATTAGGATGGAAAGGAAAATATGGCACTGTACAACGTGACGGTCGGCAGTACAGTACTGGGCTATTTAGCTAAAGAATCCCGGCAGGGCACGAGGAAGGAGTAGGCTGTCCTTGTAAATAAGAATTTGTTCGGAACTGACCTGCCTAGTTAAATAAAGGTTACACTAAGAGCATAACATTTCTGCACCCTCATTTTCCAATTATTTTCTAACCAATACCCAACTGGAGATTCAGTGAAAATAAAAATCTCATTGATTTATGAAGACCAGTCCCCATGCTTGCCTCAGAGCAGCGCGAAACAGTGCTAAAATAGTTGTAGGCTTTTGCTTCTAAGTTTTTTATGCTCTTTAAATAAATAAAACCTACACCATTTTTAACAGCACATCACTCAACACTAGTGAGACTCATTTCACCTATGGTAGGCCTACAGGATATTGGAAAAAAATGTTTTCAATGACGTGACTTTCTGACAATAATTACATTTAGAGGATTGGAGGACTCTAATATCTAAGGGGCATTTTCCGTTAGATATTCTCACATATCCTCAGGGGCTTTTTTTCTAAATTCATTAATAATAATAATCGCTTTGTTTAAAAAGTAACGATATTTTGGAGATTTTGTTTTCATTTAACCTAGAGTGAGCGAGAAAAAGGCAATTCTTGGACATGGGGTTAGCCATTCTCACTAATTTGTAAATAAAGCCAGTTTGTTTTTTACCCCCCAAAAATCTGGAGAAACCTAACTTGATTATTTAGCAGACATCACTTGCTTATATTCAGTCAACACAACATAGTTTAACATTTTTGTTTCGTCATGCTTGTCTCAGAGCAGCACGAAACGTTGCTGAAATAGACGCCCACAGCGGGAAAATTATGTATTCTGTGCCCACTCGTGGTATCTCTCTTCGGTTACACATCCTTGGAATAGCAGAACAGCATAACGGTCCGGGCGGCCCTTGCTGTGCCCGGTGAGCAGTTGGTCAAGTTCTGTTGTCAGAAGAGGAAAGGAAATGCCAGGGTGAACCGACGACCTGATGAACCTGCAACGTACAGTATGTTGACTCTGCCTGTCAGAGGTGGAGTTCCAGAGCTCACAGGTTTGAGTTAGAAATGTAACACTTTAGAGTACTTAATCATTGAATACATTGCAAGTTGAGGGATTTTCACTACAGTAGCCTGGCTAAAAAAAGTATATTGTCCTGCTAATCTGCATGATGGGCTACATTCGTTATTGTAACCACAATGTCACACATAATTTGTATCTACCTTACTTTTAGAGTATGGAATTTAGAAATGTGAGCTTTTAATTATTAGTTACACTGATTTAGTTCAAAAGTGCAGACTTTTTTTCTTTATATGATTGTTTAAAGAAATGTTGTCCAAACTTGAAGTCTTCCGACTAGCTTGGAAAGACAGTACCGTGCAGTATCGAAGAGCCCTCACTGCTGCTCGATCATCCTATTTTTCCAAAATAAGAACAATCCGAAATGTATTTTTGATACTGTCGCAAAGCTAATTAAAAAGCAGCATTCCCCAAGAGAGTATGGCTTTCACTTCAGCAGTAATAAATTCATGAATATCTTTGAGGAAAAGATCATGATCTTTTATGGACTCCTCTTTAAATCTGCGTCTTCCTCCAAAGCTCAGTTGTCCTGAGTCTGAACAACTCTGCCAGGACCTAGGATCAAGGGAGACACTCAAGTTTTTTAGTACTATATCTCTTGACACAATGATGAAAATAACCATGGCCTCTAAACCTTCAAGCTGAATACTGGACCCTATTCCAACTAAACTACTGAAAGAGCTGCTTCCTGTGCTTGGCCCTCCTATGTTGAACATAATAAATGGCTCTCTATCCACCGGATGTGTACCAAACTCACTAAAAGTGATAAAGCCTGTCTTGAAAAAGCCAAACCTTGTCC
This sequence comes from Oncorhynchus clarkii lewisi, assembly GCF_045791955.1. NCBI lineage: Eukaryota > Metazoa > Chordata > Actinopteri > Salmoniformes > Salmonidae > Oncorhynchus > Oncorhynchus clarkii. The sequence goes on along the minus strand of NC_092172.1, from coordinate 12,110,651 downwards.
AAGAAAATATAAAAAACTATCGGCCTATATCGAATCTTCCATTCCTCTCTAAAATTTTAGAAAAAGCTGTTGCGCTGCAACTCACTGCCTTCCTGAAGACAAACAATGTATACTTCATAGCACTGAGACTGCACTTGTGAAGATGGTAAATTACCTTTTAATGGCTTCAGACCGAGGCTCTGCATCTGACCTTGTGCTCTTAGACCTTAGTGCTGCTTTTGATACCCTCGATCACCACATTCTTTTGGAGTAATTGGAAACCCAAATTGGTCTACACGGACAAGTTCTGGCCTGGTTTAGATCTTATCTGTCGGAAATATATCAATTTGTCTCTGTGAATGGTTTGTCCTCTGACAAATAAACTGTACATTTTGGTGTTCCTCAAGGTTCCGTTTTAGGACCACTATTGTTTTCACTATGTCATTCGAAAACATAATGTTAACTTTCACTGCTATGCGGATGACACACAGCTGTACATTTCAATGAAACATGGTGAAGCCCCAAAATTTCCCTCCCTAGAAGCCTGTGTTTCAGACATTAGGAAGTGGATGGCTGCAAACGTTCTACTTTTAAACTCGGACAAAACAAAGATGCTTGTTCTAGTTCCCAAGAAACAAAGAGATCTTCTGTTGAATCTGACAATTAATCTTGATGGTTGTACAGTAGTCTCAAATAAAACTGTGAAGGACCTTGGCGTTACTCTGGACCCTGATCTCTCTTTTGACGAACATATCAACACTGTTTCAAGGACAGCTTTTTCCATCTTTGTAAAAATCTGAAACTTTCTGTCCAAAAATGATGCAGAAAAATTAATCCATGCTTTTGTTACTTCTATGGGTTCTCTTTCGACTCCGTCTGCATATTTGCAATCAAATGCCAGAATTTTCTCCATCTCCTTTTATTTATTTATCCATTATTTTACCAGGTAAGTTGACTGAGAACACATTCTCATTTGTCAGGACACCCGTTTAATGTCCCACCATCCGAAAGACGGCACCCTACACAGGGCAGTGTCCCCAATCACTGCCCTGGGGCATTGGGATATTTTTTAGACCAGAGGAAAGAGTGCCTCCTACTGGCCCTCCAACACCACTTCCAGCAGCATCTGTTCTCCCATCCAGGGACTGAACAGAACCAACCCTGCTTAGCTTCAGAAGCAAGCCAGCAGTGGTATGCAGGGTGGTATGCTCCTTAGCTATAATACCCTAATTCCACTGATTTCAAAACACGTCCCCCAGAAAGTGGAGAGCAACACTTATGCAGTTCTACTATGTGCTATCTTTCAAAAAATCTGTGTTAGAATGGATTACCTATACATACTGACCAGCTCATATTATAGACAGAAGCGTGCTACATGGCAGACCAATCCGAACTCATCTCTCAGCATGTCCAGCCCACTCATTATCTCAGCCAATCATGAGTAGCGGGAAGGTTGCTGACTTTTTCCATGACTAAACCAACTACGCTCGTAATTTAACAATTGCATTTGTATTTACAGATGGCATACACATTTGTTATTAAGGCACATGGAAGTTCACATGTTCCAAAAGGCATTTCTGCCCAAAAACGCATTTATTTTTTATTTTTAAGTTTCAGTTCAAATGGCACTCCTGTGAAGTAGTGAAGCGCGACATAAGCAGAGGTTCCTGAAACGAGTCACATTTCTGGAGGATGAGTTTTGTGATTTTTGTGATTCTTGGTCTATACCAATTATCCTTCCTGTAGTCTTGATCAAGCGCCGAAACACTTGCACTTGCTCAAAAGACCAATCAGTTCTCTTCAGTAGAGAAGTTAAGTGGAGTGGTCTCCATGTTTGTCGTGGAGAGTCATACTTTCCACTTTCCTGGAAGTGGAGAGTCATAACAGACAAAAGCAGACTCTCACAGTGTGTATCAATCCAAAAGCTGAATTGGGTCATGGGTTATCTCAATTGAAATGTGCCGAGTTATCCTTCCAAATCTCGTCTTGTTGACTTGAGGGTATGTTCAAGGTAAAATATTGAGTGTGCAGGAACTCATTGTATTGGTAATGTTACTGATGCTATGCTTCTGACTTTGTGGGATGGCAAGTGATGTGTGCCAAAACAGTGACAGATGCGTTTGTTATCTCTCAGTTGGGAAATATGAGTTGCTATGAGATGATATAAAATGTTAGAGAGAGCAGTGGAAGAGGTCCAGGATTGTATTTGAGAGAGCCAAATTCTGCATAAAACAAAGGATGAGAATGTGTCTTCTAGGAGTGCTTAACAGGAGACGTCTTTGAGCTGGAAGGCACAAGTATATTCTCCATCCGAGCTTGAAGAAATTATGCTGTTTTGCCATCTGTTATGTGAAATACACAGTTCGGATTTGAACAACTTCACTTTTATTGCCCCTGATGTATGTAAAATAGCATTTGTTTCTGTGCTTACTCTTAATTTGCACATTTAATGGCCTGCCGAATGGGAGCTCCATGCTAATGAAGCCGTGCTATTCTGTCTGTCTCTCCACCGCAAGGGTTTATTTCACAGCAGGGGTGATTTCCGTCTGTTTTCTGTCATTATAAATTAATACATTTTGCATTATGATACTAATTTCCCTGTTCACTGCCTCCTCTTTTACTTGCTTGTTTTGGTAGTTAACCGTGTGCGTGGATGTGTGTGTGCAAGCCCGTGTACATGCATGCTCTTTGTTTACAGGTATGAAATGCAGATAATCAGTTCTGGAGTATTTTCTGTTTCTGCAACTGATCTGCAGACTGCACTCCAATGAGTAAGCCTGTCTCTTAGGGCAGTGGTTCCCAAACTATGGGTCGGGAACCACTTGTGGGTCTTGGCAGGGGTCCAGGTGGGTCGCTGGATTACATTTATTTTTGTGTAGAAATTTACAGTACCAATCAAAAGTTTGGACACCCCTACTCATTCCAGGGTTTTTCTTCATTTTTCTATTTTCCACATTGTAGAATAATAGTGAAGACATCAAAACTATGAAACAACAAAACCATCAAGCGATATGATGAAACTGGCTCTCATGAGGACTGCCACATGAAAGGAAGACCCAGAGTTATCTCTGCAGCAGAGGATAAATTCATTAGATTTAACTGCACCTCAGATTGCAGCCCAAATAAATTATTCACAGAGTTCAAGTAACGGACACAACGTCAACTGTTCAGAGACTGCGTGAATCAGGCCTTCATGGTTGAATTGCGGCAAAGAAACCACTACTAAGGGGGAATAGGCGTTGTCGTGCCCTCTTCACAACTGTCTTAGTGTGTTTGGACCATGATATTTTGTTGGTGATGTGGACACCAAGGAGCTTGAAGCTCTCAACCTGTTCCACTGCAGCCCTGTCGATGAGAACGGGAGTGTGCTCGGTCCTTCTCTTTCCTGTAGTCCACAATCATTCCCTTTGTCTTGATCATGATGAGGGTGAGGCTGTTGTCCTGGCACCACACGGCCAAGTCTCTGACCTCCACCCTATAGGCTGTCTCATCAATGTCGGTGATCAGGCCTATCACTGTTGTGTCATCGGCAAACTTGATGATGGTGTTGGAGTCGTGCCTGGTCTTATTGTTTGGTCTGTGTTCGTTTTATTACTGCTCAACCCTTATGGTGGGTCGTGACTCAAAAAACACCTCAATTGCTGGGTCACGAAGTAAAAAAGTTTGTGAACCCCTGAGTTCAAGGTAAATGTTGTTTAATGTGACTGGGGAGATTCTAAAAAGGCAACTGTAGACAGAGCAAGGCCACTGTTCGCAAGGCAAATGCAAGTAGAGAGCAGTCAGTAATTGAGGGATGGATGGAAGGATGGATGGAGGGAAAAAGAAAGGGGAAGGATGCTCATCTGGAAATCGAGCCAATTATTTCTCAGCTCTAAAAAGCTCAGAGTCCAGAGGACTCAGCAGGCCACAACGTCACTCAATATTTCAGAAGTGGGTCTACGGGAACAGTGTGGGTGTGGACCCTAGGGTTCATATAGGCCATACGACCTACTCTCCCTACACAATCTATGTCTGCATGGTAACACCGAACCTCACTCTTTTCTCTCTCCTCGTTATATCTCCATCACACTCCCATCCACTAGCTCCCTAGCCTCCAACCCCAGGCCTAGGCTCCTCCACACTGTGTCCACTTTCCTAGTCCCAGCACCCCAACCCCAGCTCAGCAGGACCGCCTGCTGCATAACAACGTCCAATCATTTTTTAGGAAATAAAAGACTGTTTTCTCCAACTTAGATTTATTCCTACTCCTGCTTATTTGACTATTTCCTCCCTTCCCCTCTCTCTCCAAGCCAGACTTGTGGAGGTCTACAATTCTTTTTCTGAGGTCTTGGCTGATTTCTTTTGATTTTCCCATGATGCCAAACAAAGAGGCAGGGAGTTTGAATGTACGCCTTGAAATATATCCACAGGTACACCTTCAATTGACTCAAATGATGTCAATTAGCCTATCAGAAGCTTCTAAAGCCATGACATCATTTTGGGGAATTTTACAAGCTGTTTAAAGGCACAGTCAACTTAGTGTACAGTGAGGGAAAAAAATATTTGATCCCCTGCTGATTTTGTACATTTGCCCACTGACAAAGAAATGATCAGTCTATAATTGTAATGGTAGGTTTATTTGAACAGTGAGAGACATAATAACAACAAAAGAATCCAGACAAACGCATGGACCGGTGGAATTCTGTCCAAATTTGAGATTTTTGGTTCCAACCACCATGTATTTGTGAGACGCAGAGTAGTACAATGGATGATCTCTGCATGTGTGGTTCCCACTGTGAATCATGGACGAGGAGGTGTGATGATGTGGGGGTGCATTGCTGTTGACACTGTAGGTGATTTATTTCAAATTTAAGGCACACTTAACCAGCATGGCTACCACCAGCATGGCTACCACAGAACAGCAATACGCCATCCCATCTGGTTTGCGCAACTCCAGGCTGTGTAAGGGCTATTTGACCAAGAAGGAGAGTGATGTAGTGCTGGATCAGATGACCTGGCCTCCACAATCACCCGACCTCAACCCAATTGAGATGGTTTGGGATGAGTTGGACCCCAGAGTGAAGGAAAAGCAGCCAACAAGTGCCCAGCATATGTGGGAACGCCTTCTAGACTGTTGGAAAAGCATTCCAGGTGAAGCTGGTTGAGAGAATTCCAAAAGTGTGCAAAGCTGTGTTGTCACTTGACTTTTTACATTAATCTAAAGACTGTTATTTATCTAATCAATTAACTATGTTTAATTGTTACCTGATTAAATCAATAATGTAGCAATTAACTCATTAGGATCTGGGGCACCACGAGGGCAGTTTGACAGACTTACCATATCCCAAATTAAACTCTATTAAATCTATAAACAGTCAACTTGTTAATCATAACCTTGTATAATATCATCATTCTGAACAGTCGTAACATCCTTGTATCTGCAAAAACCCGAGGCTTACTTGTGATTCAGTACTACACAAATTGGTTGAATTATTTATTTACTAGCTAACTAAATGGTAACACAGGATAAACATCTACACTTAATACGTTAAAAACTGGTCCCTAGCAGAATGACAAAAATATGGCTGCTTGTTACAAAAGGCATAGAGAGGGCGAGGAAGAGAGAGGGCAGAGACACTTAACCTTGTTACATTTAGAAACTACTCTCAGTTATGGTACTCCATTAATTTGCACACGAACCACCGCCTGCTTGGAGTTAGAAATCATAAATGTATTTATGTGAAAGGCCGTATTTCTCTCTCGTAACTGGGCTGCCGTGGAAAGGGGTTTGGGCCTTTTTGCGGCACGCTTGTAAGGCTCTGATTGTCCAAAATGGTTACGACAAGTTTCATACTGTTGTCCTTCTTTGTAGATGTCCTGTATCCGGTGACTTGTCGTGTAGTCCTGAACAAATCTACAGAGTTGATTTTCCTTCCTGTGATAAGTTGCATCTCGGTGAGAGGTGTAGGAGTCAGGCGCAGGAGAGAAGGGATTTCTGAGAAGCGTGTCTAACATAGATATATGTATACATATATATATATACACACATAGTCCACCAATACAAAATTGGCACAGATGAAAATCCAAAACTACGCTCTCGAAGGAACAGAAACTCGTGTCAATACACGGAGGAACAACCACAGTTCTGACACTACATACACGTACGTAATAGCGAAAACAATAAACAGCATAGATAATTGAACGCAAATACCCACGAGCTTAATCCTGCACGAATTAAGGCAGGCAACAGGTGCCCTATATACACACAGAAATCAAAGCAATTGAAAGCAGGTGTGAAAAGGAACACAGACAAAACAACCAGAAAAGGAAAAAGGGATCTGTAGCGGCTAGTAAACCGGCGCCGCCGAGCGCCGCCCGAACAGGGAGAGGAGTTACCTTCGGTAGAAGTCGTGACACTTCCATTCGCTCCTGAAAGATGTTTCTTGGAAGACATGCTAGCCAGCCGTGTCGATGGTTCCCAGTTGGGTGATGAGAATAGCATAATACGATGGTTAGAAAAGAGTAGTAGAATGGTCCCACTTAAATTCGCTTTTCTAGATACTTTACTTGAATCAGCCATACCAGTGATTGTTCTAGAGGTGAGTTTATCGTCTCTACCTCGTGTTGAGATTCAGAGTTCAAACCACTTTAAATGTGAGCTGCAGCTCTTACGTCTCTCTACAGTTTATTATTAAGGGGCTGTTCTGTTAGGCTGACACGCTCCCTGACCTCACTCAAGGGGTAGTGGACTACTTACTTTGCACAGTTATAGAAACAATTTTCTCTTTTTGTATCTCAAATCACACCCCTCTCTTAACAAAAACACTTTCATCATTTTCATATTACATGCACAACGCATAGAATGGACACTTCACACATGTAGTGGGTATACTTTCCAAGTTACAGTATTTCCTTTATAACTTTTTTTATGACATCACAAAATAACAAACAAAACGTCATTAGTGTTCTTTAGATCACCTCTGACCGTTCCCCACGTTCTATGTGAGAAATGTTGTTCCAGTAGTTCGCTTTAGAACGTGTTAGAGTTTCGTCTGGAAAAGTCTGTGAAACAAAGGCTCATTCCTCTGGGGAACATTGGAGAGGGAAACCTGAATATTCTCTCCTTGATTTAAGTTGCTAACCCCCACCAGTTCCCTCCTCCCCCCCTCTGCGGGTGAGAGGGGGTCTGGTTGAAGTTATTCATTGCAAACCTGATCTGACCTATTTGGATCCTCACAGGACAGTCATGACAGCTGTCAGCAAGGCAAATTGTGGCTACTTTGAAGAATCTAAAATATATTTTGTTTTGTTTCACACTTTTTTGGTTGCTACATGATTCCATATGAGTAGGTGTGTCCCAACGTTTGATAGATTTTTTTTGTATACAGCACACTTCTGGCAAAACAGAATTCAGTTTTTCCTCCAGGTTTTCTTACATTTTCTTCAATGTTGCAAACTAGCATAAGTAACTACTCTCTGCAAAATGTGTCCTTCCCGGTGACGAACATAACATGTAGCACCAACGGGCATATGAGGGCCCTACCCCATCTCGAGATACTGAGTACCATGCCATGTAGTGTTGATTCAAGGACTCAAGGAGTGGGCTATGTAGTGTCTTAGTGGTGTGGTGCTGGTGCAGATTCTACATGCATGGAGGATCCAACAACACAGTAGCATTGACACACAGAAACAGTTCAGCGACATCTAACATCAGTCTGACAATACACTGAGAGATATACAGTACATAAATGTACGGGATCTCCCACTTTCATCACCCCTTTTTCCAGGCCAAACATAGAGTCCACATAGCTGGGCTGAAGTTGGTGGTAGCAGTAGGATGAAATGTTTGGCCGGCCGGCCATGGGTTTTAGGGGAGGTTCTCAGGTCATGAATCAGGGCTGTCAGCGTTCTCACGGCCTCTCAACACCGCTCTCGGGAAGAACAAAAATCGATGAATGATTAAATATACGTCTCTTGTCTTCTGAAAGGCCAGAAGGTTTACAGGCGAGGAGATTTCTCAAAAATACAAATCCCCTTTTTTAAAGTATTGGACTGAGAGCAAAGAATCACAAAATAAAAAAGAAAGAAAGAAAGACAGACAGACAGACAGACAGACGGGGAATAGTGTCTAAACAGAAGGTAGTGGAGTTGTCCATTGAAGTGGGTGGCTCTAGTCTGCAGTGTTGGCTATACTGCTAATGGTGGAGTGGACAGAGCAGAGAGTTCCAGATCCCCAACTAGTCCATTAGCCCTGGCTGCTATCGGGCTGCCAAGCGATACGTCAAAGGCACCGTTTGTTATGGAAATCAAAACATTACCACAGCACCCCGTCAGAGATAAAAACGCATTTTAAGTGCACTTTGAGGCCGCTTACTCGCTGGCACTGTGCTGACCGGCTGGAGGAGGCGAGTGGACAGCGAGTGAAAGCCTCAAAGCAGTTATAAGCTGGGAAAGTAAAGACAAACACAGACTTGCAGGAACGTAATGGAGAATGTAATATCAAAACTTGAGTTGACGTGGTTGACAGTAGAACTGGTATTACACCTCTGGCTACCGTTAGACGGCACTTTCATGTCTCTGAAGACTTCCTGTGGGAAATGCTTACATATTTGCTGTCAGGAAGGTTGGGGAGTTTATTGATATTCGTTCCATGTCACGGAGGAGCAGGGAGGCGTGTGACACTTCCATTTAAGCCTGTGCTTATGTTCCCTTGGTCCTCACTCACCCGCACACACTGCCAGGCTGTACTTTTTCCATTTAGCCAAGGGAACTTCCTCCAGTAGATTATGGAAGGGAAGAAAGTGGTCACAAACATGCTGATGAGCTAAAACAAATCTCCTGCACACAGAAAAAGGCCAACTTTCCTATTTTGTCCGTTTAAGCGGACTCTTAGGTTAAATACCACTGCAGCCTCCCACTTCTCTCCTTTTTTCTTTCTCTCTCTCCTCTCTTTCTCTCTCCCACACACAGCCATTGTCCATGTGTCCATAACTTTGTTAGCGTAGGCAATAATCTTTCCTTAATTCTGATGCCTACCACCAATTCCATACATGCACTAGGAAACTGAGAGAGATAGATGTAGTGGGCCCAGTGAATTTCTTTTGGGATTTCACATGGCTGCTGCTGCTGTGGATGGTTTACCCTTTCTCCCTGTCAGTCAGTGTGTGTGTGTAGGCAGTAGTATAAACACACACACACACACACACACACACACACACACACACAATGTTTGTGGGAGATTGCCTTGTCTTCGGTGGCAGGTCCCTGGGTATTCTACGATAGCGTTCACCCCTGATTATTCTCAAACCCCCTCTCTCTTTCTCTCCCTCCCTATTTCACTTCCCTTGTCTGTTTTATTTTCCTCTCTCTGCCTTTCCTTCTCCTCCCTCCTGTCCTCCTCTGTGATTTCTCTGTGGTGTCAGGCTTTCCAGTCATGGTCCTCGCCTGCCCCAGAGCCTGGACATTTGTGATCCCTCAGTCTGGTCTGTCCGTTATCTGTTGTTTCTCTGACTTGTCTTCTCAAATTACAACAACAACAACAACACTGCCAGACCGCCACTGTTGCATGAATTCAGTGTGCCTCTGAGCAGTGCACTGAAATCTCATTTCTCTTCCTTCTTTTTCTCTCCCGCTGATAAACGGAACGCTTCTGCAATATGAAACGTGGTGTATCGATCAAGGTGTTTGTTCCAGCGCTGGGAGAGGATTTGATGTTTCTTCTGGTTAAAGATTCATACAGACTCAAATGCACACTCTGGTACTATAGCATCTCAAAGGAGGACCAACGTGTTCTGTCACTGCTAATGCCATGCTTGTGGTCCTGTGTACTTTTCAGTTGGTAGTGCTTGGACTTTACAATGCCAAGTAACGTGGGTCCACTAGTACGAAAAATGAATGCCGACATGTCTGTTAGTCGCTTTGGATGAAAGTGTCTGCTAAATGGTACATATTACTGATATATATTTCTTAACACGTCTCTTCCTGTGACTATAATATGAACAGACAATATATGTCAAAGAAAAAGGCCTTCAACAAGTGCTGGAGTTAACTCTCGCAATATGTCACTCTCTCTCTCTCACACCGATATTCTCTCTCTTATTCTCCCTCTCCTCTCCTCTCCTCTCCTCTCCTCTCCTCTCCTCTCCTCTCCTCTCCTCTCCTCTCCTCTCCTCTCCTCTCCTCTCCTCTCCTCTCCTCTCCTCTCCTCTCCTCTCCTCTCCCCTCCCCTCCCCCCCTCCCCCCAGCTCAGAGTGATCATTAACAGTGAGAAGAGAGTAGTATGACCGTTGCAGAGTTGAGCCCATGAAATATTCAATGCCTCCTTCATGCTAAAACTCCCTCTAATCGAAAACGAGGAAACCAATCCCACCTCAGACCGTTTCTGGGACGCAGAGATGAAGCACACTTTGATTCCATTTTTATTCTATGGTTGAGGAGGAAAGGAGGGATAGTTGACATCTCATATGACTTGCAGCATCTGAATGCTTACCAGCAGTGGCAGGGTGCAGGCGCTGACAGCCAGGAGTGGATAAGCAGGCAGTGGCCAGTTGAGTCATATAGTAGAATGGCATGTGACAGGGAGTTTAAAAATTGCAACGCACCACTTGCCAAAACATTCGGGGATTTCATGGTCTCCCTTCCTTCCTATAAATCTTCATGTCAACCGAGAGGATTTCAGAGAGTAATCTGCTTACATACTGTACACCCAAACCAGCCTGAGGCAAGCTGAACATCACAGAGAACATTCACCGTATTGTTTTTGTCCTCTGTGGCCTCTATGTTTCTGAGCTTGGCGTCTGTTTTAAATTTTCCTTGTTGTGAGAAGGTCCATTCACACACTGCTGTGTGTGTCAGTGCAGTTCTTTGTGTGTGTGTGTGTGTGTGTGTGTGTGTGTGTGTGTGTGTGTGTGTGTGTGTGTGTGTGTGTGCAGTCACGCGCATGTGACAGACAAATGAAACCACCTCTAAATCAAATCAAATGTTATTCGTCATGCTTCGTAAACAACAGGTGTGGAATCACAGTGAAATGCTTACATTCGGGCCCTTTCCCACAACGCAGAGAGAAATGATAGGAAAGTAAAACATAATAATACACATAATAATAAAAGTACTAATAGATACAGCGACATCAGTACAAGCTGTAATGATGTCGCTGTCAGTCTGCGGTTGCCCCTGATGACTGTCAACGTGGCCTCAGCAATGGGTTTGTGTTTCGGCGTTCTGGACCCTGTGGGACCTGTTAGCCAGCCCAAATTGCAGACTGATGTTTGGGAAGGCCAAAATAGCTACTCCTGATTCAGATTAATCACTTCCCCTGTGCCTGGGGCGCTGCTATTTGACACACACACACACACACACACACACACACACACACACACACACACACACACACACACACACACACACACACACACACACACACACACACACACACACACATACAGACACAAGCACACACGCTCCTGCTGCTCACGACCAGACTTTCATATGTCACCGACTCTGCTTGTCAATCAGAACATAATTTCTCACCAAACAGAAGAGATGAGCGAGAGAGGCAGGGGAGGAGGAATGGAGGATGAACTATTGCACTCCCTGACTCCCTCTCCTGGCTAACAGGACAAAGGGTTAGCCCGAATGATAATAAGAAATAACGAGTAACTGTCATATAGCCTAACACAGTAGTGAAGGTCAGAAGATGGGCAGTGGAACAGGCCAGTGAGGGCGTGAATGGTATCACAAAGTTCTCTTTTCTCTGCTGAAAAGAGAAGGGAGGCAACACAGAACATCAAGATGGGAAGAAGTCAGTGGGGCTGTTTTCAGAGTGGAAAAGAAGGGTGCAGAGCTAGAAGAGGCTTTAGGGGGTGTCAAACAGGGACACAGCGGGGGTAAGAGGAGCAGAGAAGAGAGGAGGAGATATGCTTGGAGCAGGCTTTCATCTCAGGTAGAGAGGATGACAAACTGAAGCTGCTCTGTTTGGCTGTGGGGACATCCAGCTGGGTTAAAAAAAGTCCCTATCTTCTGCTATTTTGTTCTCTCTCTCTCTGTTTCTCCCTCCTCTCTCTCTTTCTCTCTCTGGGTGTGTATTGACCCCTCACCATGTGTGTTGTTTTGGGGCGTATGCTGATTTCTTCTGCTGTGTTGTGGTCATGGCCCTGATCTCAGAACAGACTGGGTCACCGACCCTCTTACTGTTATCACAGCTAATGAATGCTCGGACGCCTGCTGTGCTTCTCATAGAAGCTATATAATAACACAAACATGATTGTTTGAGTGGGTTATATGATGTTACCCGACCTGCTATAGATTTTAGCACACCATATGCTCACTTGTGCACTTGACTGTCGTGCCCTTTTCAATTCAAACCTATGGATGAAACGTTTTGCTTCAGGTTTAAACATGAAGTTTGAACACACACTCCACAGTTAGCCTCAGGGCTGCCTGGGATTAAAGGCGCCAGTGTGAGAATAGTTGTTGATAATTAAAACGACAATTTCCCACAACCTGTTTTAGTGACAGGGGTATTATTCACAGTGTTATTGCTATCAGCCACGGACTGCACACACTGCTCAAAGCCAATAACTATTAGGATGTGTGAATGTATCTCTGCGTGATCGTTTTTCTAACTGTGCAGAATAGCAGTTTGCTTTTCAGAGAGGTGATGGGGGAGAGAGAGAGAGCGAGAGAAAGAGAGAGAGAGAGTCAGTGCCAGAAAGGCACTGCTCTGCAGCCAAAAGCCCTTTAATTCATAATGCTGCATGAGTTGCTTTCCTCCTCTCTGCCATCCATCATGCCACACGGATAATAGATGTGGTTATTATCACAAAACAAGACTCTCATTGCTGATACAAGTTTCCCAAAAAAGATAATGGCATTCAAACAAAGGTAAGAAAAATACCTAATACTTTTTTTGGCGAGCAGGTTTCCATTTTTATTGTTTATGAAGTGACCTGATAAGTACAATGGCAGCATTTACCATCTGGCCAAGAGGAGAAACCAGACCATTAAGAAAACATGGCAGCGAGGCGAGAGAGATCCATTTTCTCACTATTGATCAGATCCCTACGCCCATTTGCAGTGTCAGTGAGTGGGTGATATTGGGATTCTCCCTCTCGGCCACTCTCACAGAATTGTACACACCTTTCTCTACTTGGACAGTAAACCAAATGGTAATAACAATTCCAGTTAGTGTTTGTGAGCCTAGAGCATGTTGCACAGTCCTTCACTAAACTGTGTACATATGGTAGACTGGTCATGAGTGGCAATCACATGATGTGTTTTACAGTTTTGTAGTAAATGTCTTCATATAATTAAGTTAATGGAGGATTGTGGAACTACTGATTTCACTTAGCCAGGATAGTGACAGGAGAATACTACATTTATTACAGAGCGGTGCCATAGGAATCCATGCTTTATAGATTTTAATGGAGGTGTCTACATCACTTATGAGACTATCTGTGTAGTGGAAAAAAATTGCAATTTACTTCCTCAGTAAATAAAAAGTGTTTCATACTGCACACTGTCTGCAGTCACTGTTTTTAGGCACTAAAACACAGACATTAACATACCAGTACGTCCTGCTGTAGATGTTAATCCCCCCCACCGCCCCCCCCACACACACACACACACACACACTCGCATAAATACAGTGGGGCAAAAAAGTATTTAGTCAGCCACCAATTGTCACCAAGTTCTTGTGTGGAGTTGCGCAAGTTCTTAAGTCTGTCATAGTTGAAGTGTGACCTATGATGAAAATTACAGGCCTCTCTCATCTTTTTAAGTGGGAGAACTTGCACAATTGGTGGCTGACTAAATACTTTTTTGCCCCACTGTACATGAAAACATGATCTAGGACACTCATTTCCCACGCTGAGAGTAGTCTGTGAAGATGAGGACTGTTGGTAATGAAAGATGAGAAGAACGAAAAGAAATGATGAGATGATGTCTAGGGTAGTGAATCATGAATACCTCACATTGCACTTTGTTCTGTGTGTGTGTGTGTGTGTGTGTGTGCGTGCGTGCGTGCGTGTGTGCGTACATGCGTGCAGGCTGTCTACTGCTTTTCTGCATGAGTGATTGTCTGTTTATTTGTGTCTATTTGCAATTCATTCACACCACTCTCACGGTCCACTGTTTCTACTCTCTGGCATTCTACAACATGTCTCTAACACACAAGCTTCCATACAGCACGTACCGTACTACAAATTCTACCAGGCTAAACATAGAACATATTGCCAATTTCATAGTCCTTCAACCCAGAAATGGGGAATTGCATTAACAACTTGGACATGTTTCCGTTATGAATGACTCCTTTTTTGAAGAGTTAAATCTGCCATTCCGGGGTAGTTTAGTCCTTTCACATCAAGCTGCATTGTCATGGCAACATGACATGCAGCTTTGGCGCTGCACCAGAATGAGCTAAGGGAGGAGAGAGAGACCTGACACACCAGTCACTGATGACTTGACTGAAACTCACTTGAGACACATCCTATTGAGACTTGATTTGGACTTTGTTGACAAGTCTCTCTCACCCAGACACCCACTCTTATAACATAGATCCATAACCAACCACTTCTCCAATTCCACACACCACCAACCACTTAAAACCAATGATTGAGTCCTTCATCCAAACACACAGTCCATCGCATTTAACCATGTCAAGGTGACTGGGAATATGGCCGGATACAAACAGTGTCAATCAAACAGGCAAAATGTCAGTATAGAGACAAAGTGGAGTCGCAATTCAACGGCTCAGACACGAGACGTATGTGGCAGAGACAATCACGGACTACAAAGGGAAAACCAGCCATGTCGCAGACACCGACGTCTTGCACCCAGCCAAGCTAAACACCTTCTTCGCCCGCTTTGAGGATAATACAGGCCCGCTACCACGGACTGTGGGCTCTCCTTCTCTGTGGCCAACGTGAGTAAGCGTGTTAACCCTTGCAAGGCTGCCGGCTCCCTAGAAACGTCCTCAGTAGAGGGAGCAACCCCATATCCACATCAATGGGACCGCAGTGGAGAAGGTGGAAAGCTTCAAGTTCCTCGGTGTACACATCACTGACAAACTGAAATGGTCCACCTACACAGACAGTGTGGTGAAGAAGGCGCAACACCGCCTCTTCAACCTCAGGAGGCTGAAGAAATGTTGCTTGGCACCTAAAAACCTCACAAACTTTTACAGATGTACAATTGAGAGCATCCTGTCAGACTATATCACCACCTGGTACGGCAACTGCACCGCCCACAAGTGCAGGGCTCTTCAGAGGGTGGTGCGGTCTGCCCAATGCATCACCGGGGGCAAACTACCTACCCTCCAGGACACCTACAGTTCCCGATGTCACAGGAAGGCCAAACAGATCATCAAGGACAACAATCACCCGAGCCACTGCCTGTTCACCCCACTATCATCCAGAAGGAGAGGTCAGTTCAGGTGCATCAAAGCTGTGATTGAGAGACTGAAAGACAGCTTCTATCTCAAGGCCATCAGACATCACTAGCACATTAGAGTCTACTGCACTATATACAGTACATAGACCTGAAATCACTGGCCACCTTAATAATGGAACATTAGTCACTTTAATAATGTTTACATCTTTTGCATTACTCAGGAACTTGAAGCTTTCCACCTTCTCCACTGCGGTCCCATTGATGTGGATATGGGGTTGGTCACTTCCGGCGCCGACAGAGATGGCCGCCTCGCTTCGCGTTCCTAGGAAACTATGCAGTTTTTTGTTTTTTTACGTGTTATTTCTTACATTGGTACCCCAGGTAATCTTAGGTTTCATTACATACAGTCGGTAAGAACTACTGAATATAAGAGCAACATCAACTCACCATCAGTACGACCAGGAATATGACTTTCCCGAGGCGGATCCTGTGTTCTGCCTTTCACCCAGGACAACGGAATGGATCCCAGCCTGCGACCCAAAACAAAGACGTCGTAAAAGAGGGAAACGAAGCGGTCTTCTGGTCAGGCTCCGGAGACGGGCACATCGTGCACCACTCCCTAGCATACTTCTCGCCAATGTCCAGTCTCTTGACAACAAGGTTGATGAAATCCGAGCAAGGGTAGCATTCCAGAGGGACATCAGAGACTGTAACGTTCTTTGCTTCTCAGAAACATGGCTCACTTGAGAGACGCTAATGGAATCAGTGCAGCCAGCTGGTTTCTTCACGCATTGCGCCGACAGAAACAAACATCTTTCTGGTAAGAAGAGGGGCGGGGCGTATGCCTTATGGTTAACGAGACGTGGTGTGGCCACAACAACATACAGGAACTCAAGTCCTTCTGTTCACCTGATTTAGAATTCCTCACAATCAAATGTCGACTGCATTATCTACCAAGGGAATTATCTTTGATTATAATCACAGCCATATATATTCCCCCGAAGCAGACACATCGATGGCTCTGAACGAACTTTATTTGACTCTTTGCAAACTGGAAACCACATATCCTGAGGCTGCATTCATTGTAGCTGGGGATTTTAACAAGGCTAAACTGAAAACAAGACTCCCTAAATTGTATCAGCATGTCAATTGCGCAACCAGGGCTAGTAAAACCTTGGATCATTGCAATTCTAACTTCCGCGACGCATATAAGGCCCTCCCCCGCCCTCCTTTCGGAAAAGCTGACCACGACTCCATTTTGTTGCTCCCTGCCTACAGACAGAAGCTAAAACAAGAAGCTCCCGCGCTCAGGTCTGTTCAACGCTGGTCCGACCAATCTGATTCCACGCTCCAAGACTGCTTCCATCACGTGGACTGGGATATGTTCCGCACTGCGTCCAACAACAACATTGACGAATACGCTGATTCGGTGAGCGAGTTCATTAGAACGTGCATTGAAGATGTCGTTCCCATAGCAACGATTAAAACATTCCCAAACCAGAAACAGTGGATTGATGGCAGCATTCGCGTGAAACTGAAAACTCGAACCACTGCTTTTAACCAGGGCAAGGTGACTGGAAACATGACCGAATACAAACAGTGTAGCTATTCCCTCCGCAAGGCAATCAAACAAGCTAAGCGTCAGTATAGAGACAAAGTAGAGTCGCAATTCAACGGCTCAGACACAAGAGGTATGTGGCAGGGTCTACAGTCAATCACAAAAAGAAAACCAGCCCCATCACGGACCAGGATGTCTTGCTCCCAGGCAAACTAAATAACTTTTTTGCCCGCTTTGAGGACAATACAGTGCCACTGACACAGCCCGCAACCAAAATACAGTGCCACTGACACAGCCCGCAACCAAAACATGCGGACTCTCCTTCACTGCAACCGACGTGAGTAAAACATTTAAACGTGTTAACCCTCGCAAGGCTGCAGGCCCAGACGGCATCCCCAGCCGCGCCCTCAGAGCATGCGCAGACCAGCCGGCTGGTGTATTTACGGACATATTCAATCAATCCTTATCCCAGTCTGCTGTTCCCACATGCTTCAAGAGAGCCACCATTGTTCCTGTTCCCAAGAAAGCTAAGGTAACTGAGCTAAACGACTACCGCCCCGTAGCACTCACTTCCGTCATCATGAAGTGCTTTAAGAGACTAGTCAAGGACCATATCACCTCCACACTACCTGACACCCTAGACCCACTCCAATTTGCTTACCGCCCAATTAGGTCCACAGACGATGCAATCTCAACCACACTGCACACTGCCCTACCCCATCTAGACAAGAGAAATATCTATGTGAGAATGCTGTTCATCGACTACAGCTCAGCATTTAACACCATAGTGCCCTCCAAACTTGTCATCAAGCTCGAGACCCTGGGTCTCGACCCCGCCCTGTGTAACTGGGTACTGGACTTCCTGACGGGCCGCCCCCCAGGTGGTGAGGGTAGGTAACAACATCTCCACCCCGCTGATCCTCAACACTGGGGCCCCACAACGGTGCGTTCTGAGCCCTCTCCTGTACTCTCTGTTCACCCACGACTGTGTGGCCATGCACGCCTCCAACTCAATCATCAAGTTTGCGGACGACACTACAGTGGGAGGCTTGATTACCAACAACGACGAGACGGCCTATAGGTAGGAGGTGAGGGCCCTCGGAGTGTGGTGTCAGGAAAATAATCTCACACTCAACGTCAACAAAACAAAGGAGATGATTGTGGACTTCAGGAAACAACAGAAGGAGCACCCCCCTATCCACATTGATGGGACAGTAGTGGAGAGGGTAGTAAGTTTTAAGTTCCTCGGCGTACAAATCACAGACAAACTGAATTGGTCCACCCACACAGACAGCATCGTGAAGAAGGCGCAGTAGCGCCTCTTCAACCTCAGGAGGCTGAAGAAATTTGGCTTGTCACCAAAAGCACTTACAAACTTCTACAGCTGCACAATCGAGAGCATCCTGTTGGGCTGTATCACCGCCTGGTACGGCAACTGCTCCGCCCACAACCATAAGGCTCTCCAGAGGGTAGTGAGGTCTGCACAACGCATCACCGGGGGCAAACTACCTGCCCTCCAGGACACCTACACACGATGTCACAGGAAGGCCATAAAGATCATCAAGGACAACAACCACCCGAGCCACTGCCTGTTCACCCCGCTATCATCCAGAAGGCGAGGTCAGTACAGGTGCATCAAAGCAGGGACCAGCTTCTATCTCAAGGCCATCAGACTGTTAAACAGCCACCACTAACATTGAGTGGCTGCTGCCAACACACTGACTCAACTCCAGCCACTTTAATAATGGGAATTTATGTAAAATATATCACTAGTCACTTTAAACAATGCTACTTAATATAATGTTTACATACCCTACATTATTCATCTCATATGTATATGTATATACTGTACTCTATATCATCTACTGCATCTTTATGTAATACATGTATCACTAGCCACTTTAAACTATGCCACTTTGTTTACATACCCTACATTACTCATCTCATATGTATATACTGTACTTGATACCATCTACTGCATCTTGCCTATGTCGTTCTGTACCATCACTCATTCATATCTTTATGTACATATTCTTTATCCCTTTACACTTGTGTGTTTAAGGTAGTAGTTTTGGAATTGTTCGGTTAGATTACTCGTTGGTTATTACTGCATTGTCGGAACTAGAAGCACAAGCATTTCGCTACTCGCATGAACATCTGCTAACCATGTGTATGTGACAAATACATTTGATTTGATGTATGTTTAAAGCCAGCCTTGAATTTGTCATTTGTGTTTTCAGAGCCACCAGTAACATGGTGATGGCTTGCTAAGGAAGCAGAGTAGAAGACTGGGTCACTATAGTTCTTCTGGGCTAATCAAATCACATTTTATTTGTCACATACACATGTTTAGCAGATGTTATTGCGGGTGTAGCGAAATGTTTGTGATTCTAGCTCCAACAGTGCAGTAATAACTAACAATTTCACAACAATACACGCAATACAAACACATCTAAAGTAAAGGAATAGAATAAAGAATATATAAATATTTGCATGAGCAATGTCAGAGTGGCATATTCTATGATACAGCAGAATAGAATAGAATACAGTATATACATAAAACACTTGGTTGATGTTCTCTCTTGCTTTACTGCAGGTTGTTAATCAGTATGTAAAAAAGGGGAGGAGGAGGAGGAGAGATGGAGGGATGGAGGAGGAGGGATGGAGGAGGAGGGATGGAGGAGGAGAGATGGAGGAGGAGAGATGGAGGAGGAGAGATGGAGGAGGAGGGATGGAGGAGGAGAGATGGAGGAGGAGAGATGGAGGAGGAGAGATGGAGGAGGAGAGATGGAGGAGGGATGGAGGAGGATAGATGGAGGAGGAGAGATGGAGGAGGAGTGATGGAGGAGGAGGGATGGAGGAGGAGAGATGGAGGAGGAGGGATGGAGGAGGATGAGAGATGGAGGAGGAGGGATGGAGGAGGAGGGATGGAGGAGGAGAGAAGGTGGAGGGATGGAGGAGGAGGGATGGAGGAGGAGAGAAGGAGTAGGGATGGAGGAGGAGGGATGGAGGAGGAGAGATGGAGGAGGAGGGATGGAGGAGGGATGGATGAGGAGGAATGGAGGAGGAGGGATGGAGGAGGAGAGAAGGAGGAGGGATGGAGGAGGAGAGAAGGAGGAGGGATGGAGGAGGATGGATGGAGGAGGATGAGAGATGGAGGAGGAGGGATGGAGGAGGAGAGAAGGAGGAGGGATGGAGGAGGATGGATGGAGGAGGATGAGAGATGGAGGAGGAGGGATGGAGGAGGAGGGATGGAGGAGGAGGAGAGATGGAGGAGGAGGGATGGCTTAAGGAATAACTGGGAGAAGTGGTGGTAAAATAAATACTTTTGGAGCACTGTCTCTCGTGGGAACGTTCTTCTCCAGAGGTGATTAACTGCTGTTGGTCTAGGGAGCCCAGGAGAGATACACACACAACCAGATGGAGAGGGAGAGAGGGAGGGACAGTTAAAAGAGGAAAAGGATGCAACGGATGGTTGAGTGTGTGGGAGTCGGAATTGATCATGTGAACAAATATCAGATATATAATACAATCTTTTTAGACAAAATACGCACTGCACTGTTGGAGTACACAGCATTAATATCCGACAGCGAGTCTGGAATCGATACTTTTCTCCATTACACTTACAAAACGTTATTCTATGGCCTACTGAAAAATGAAGGCAGGCCCTTTATGTAAGCTGTAGCATTTAATGTGACAATATGGAGGGCAAGGGACTGTTTGATTTATAGTTCCAAGGAGAGCCCACCTCCCATTCCTCCCCGAGTCATGCTGGAATAGTCTTGGACATAAAACATGTAGTAGAGGCACTAGAATTGTAACGTTTGTCGTTGGTGGAGGAAGGTGAGGAGGACCAAAGTGCAGCGTGGTACGTATCCATAATACTTTTCATCCAGAACGAACACGGACAAAAACAACAAATCGATAAACCAACAGTACTGACAGGTGCAACAAACACTAACCAG
Organism: Oncorhynchus clarkii lewisi; assembly: GCF_045791955.1. NCBI lineage: Eukaryota > Metazoa > Chordata > Actinopteri > Salmoniformes > Salmonidae > Oncorhynchus > Oncorhynchus clarkii. The sequence goes on along the minus strand of NC_092172.1, from coordinate 12,089,783 downwards.
AAAATAACTACCCACAAATCATCGTGGGAAAACAGGCTACCTAAGTATGGTTCTCAATCAGAGACAACGATCGACAGCTGCCTCTGATTGGGAACCATACCAGGCCAAACACAGAAATACAAAACCTAGAACAAAAACATAGAATGCCCACCCCAACCAAACTAAAACAGAGACATAAAAAAGGAACTAAGGTCAGGACGTGACAAGAATAGAATACAATAGAAAAGAATAAAGATTTTGTATGCATTAAGTGTAATACAGTGTTTTTGACCTGCATTGAAATCCAATATGTATTTTGAGCAGATCTTGAACACTCCAGACACTGGCCCCCTCTGAGCCTTTGCAGGAGCGGTGTGATTCTGAGAGAGAAGAGAGAGGAACGTTCCAGAGTTACACTCAGATGACATGACATTACCCTGCTGGTGTTGTAGGGCCTCGTGCTGAATGGGTGCTTTTGTTCATTAAATAAATCATTATTTTGTGAAAATAGCCTTCCTACTGAGATGGCGGATTTTAATGAGGTCACAAATAGTCTGCCATTTTGGTTTATGGTCGTTATTATTTACATTTTGTGTGTGCATTCAATTTGCTTTTATTTTCCTCTTGGTAGAGTTGAACGTCGGAGGGAGAACACAATGAATGACTACACACACGCACGCACGCACGCACGCACACACACACACACACACACACACACATACACACACACACACACACACACACACACACACACACACACACACACACACACACACACACACACACACACACACACACACAGAGACATTGCAATATCAGCCGCGTGGTCTGTGGAGAGGGCACTGGGTGGGGTATTTTTTGATAGTGTAACAGACAAAAGGATTTGTACAATATATCTGGGGATGTTGTTTCTGTATTTTGCTGACATGTTTATACTCTACTCTGTCTAATTATCCAGTCATCAATACAAGTGATATTTGCCCCCGCACACCATACTGTCGAATCAAGGAGCAGCCTTCTCATATTCCATAACAAACTTATGCACGCAATAACCTGATAAGGTTCCCAGACACAGTGGAGAAAAAAACTAATGACATGATGAGAGAAAAAGAGATTTGCAGCCATGGTGTTCTTCTCTATAAAATCAGATCTACGTCTTCTCCCCCCCCCCCCCCCCCCCCCTCTCTGTGTGAAATAAACAGTTGTGCGTTTCACTTGCCTGGCTGTAGCGTGAATGTTTAAATTAACATAAACACCACGCACACCGCCTCTGTCGGGAAAATAGCGTCTTTAACCCCGTAGGGGATGGAGTTGGTGAAGGGGTTGGGGGTGGGTGAGGGTGAGGGCCCGATAATGCAGTGGCGTGTGAAATGTGGAACAGCGAGTCATATTTCTCCCAGACACTCAGCACTAGCTCTCAAATGCTGCCATATGGCCCCGATTAAACTCATTTATGAAAGTCCCCCCCCACCACACTGAATGCGTAGTCTGCTGCTGCGTCTCCAAAGTGTTTGTCCTCTGCACTCAATTAGAAGAGTGTGTGTGTGTGTGTGTGTGCGTGCGTGCATGCACGTTTTCCACTTTAAAGGTTACAGAGGGATACACATGTACTATTACCCTGAGGTTGTCTATGAGGTTGCTGTTGCTAATATAGATGAAAGAATGGGCCATCCCACTCACTCTCTTTAAACAGAGCCTGAGCTGTCCTCTCTGGACCACTAGAAGGAGAAGGCAGAACCAGCTGTGGTTCGGTCAGTATCAGACATAACTAAAGGCTTCATTTAATAGACTGAGATAAAGATGAGTGGACACAAACAGAAACAGAAAATAATGCTTCACATGAGGTACACATCAAGGCCCATTTTAAAGGCTGGCGTAATAAAACTTGTTTGTCTGAATGTGAAAATACAATAATATGGGGTAGATCTGCATGGACGTGAGTATGTGTACAATACTGCAGCAAACGGTGTGAGTTTGTGATTAGCTGTACTATATGTGGTTATGTGTACTATCAGCACTGTCTGTGTGCCTGTGTGATGTGTGTATGTGTGCGTGCGTTCGCGTGTGTATGCACGTGTCTGCCTACCTGCATGCCTGTGTGAGTGAGCAGACAGAGGCCTGTCAGTGCAGGCCCTGGTGTCTGTCTTCCGTCCCATGTCAGCATTATCACAGATGCTTATCAACTCAGCGGCACCAGTCTCTCTCTGGACAGATTCCTCTCTGAACACCCCATCCTCCCCCCCATCCTCCGTCCAACCCCTCTCCGGGCCTCCCCTTCCCTCCTCTGCCTCCTCCAGTGCCATCAAGCGATAGCACTCAGGGGGAACAACCGACTTGGACTGTTGGATCAAGCAATATTGCATGGATCTGTTTTGTTGTAGTTCTGGATGAACGAGCCCTGATCTCTAATAGGCACGGTGTTGGCAGTTTGGCACAGAAATATGCACATATATACCACTTTTTTTTTGTTCTATTGAAAACTTCCCTGACTGCATTTAGGCCTCTTAAAATCAATGCAGAGGAGCCACTTAAAACTGTTGAGACACAACTAGTAAGATAAACCACCATTATGTAAGACACTCAACAGGGGGAGACGAAGAAGGGGGATCCACAATGGAAAATTGTTCAATGAGACAATAGGTCACCAGAGGACACCGTTCAGTGTGCTTGGGACAGGACAGCATGGGGATGGAGGGATCATTCCATCCCTAGCAGCGAGGCCCGTTTCCTCTGAGCTCGTGAGACTCTGCTGCTCTGTTGCACATCACTTCCTGCGCCTCTCTGTTGTCAGGATGAACGCCAGGCGGGAGGAGGAGGAGAGGAGGGGTGGTGGGATTGAAGTTTCCACTGTGACATCACTGTTCTGTTCCGCTCTAACCCTGGATCCCTTAACCCTTACAAAAAGTCAGGAACCCTCTCCTCAAACCAACCAAACTATTTCTACCCCCCTCTTCCTCCTCCTGCAGTATTTCCCCATACCTCTATGTCTGTATTACAGAAACAGACCTTTAACAGATCAACTGTGGTCTGATACAGTATGATTGACGAACAAACACAAGGGTTAAATTGCCTACACCCCAAGCCTGGTTTCTTTGTTTAACTGTGTGTTCTAGTGAGTCAGATGTTTGTCTTTGACTGGAGGGGTATCATCTATATCTGTTTATCCTTACTGTCTGTAATGGATATGAATCACCACCATCTTCCTGTGTTTATCAGCACTCTGCTCCTCTCTCATTTGTCTCTGCCTATCTCTACTTTCCTTCTGTCCATCCGACTGCAGCTGTTCAGCTCTAATCACCCCTGTCAGTCTCCTGCAAGAGACTAGAAAGCCCAGTTCTGTGCAGCTTGACCTTCCTTAGCGTGCATACAAGTATGTGAATCTCTATGGTTTGTTTGGGTATGTAGCCTACATGTAATTGACCTGCAATATTCCTGCTGCCCACAAAGGACTATGCCCAGTGAAACAGCTCAGATGTACCTGTCTTGACCTGTCAGTATTCTATAATTATTTTGCATTTCTATGCTAATATTCTCACCTGATTCACCAAGAGATTGATTACCCTTCATAGTGAATGATGAGGATCACCTCCGCTGGCAGAGCGCAGTGGAGCATTGCCGGAAAACTCCCCATCAGCATGAGCATTTCCAGTACAGTAGCAAGCCCCCCCCTGGGTCTCCCCCGGTTGACCCCTTCAAAACTCTCTAGTAGTGGCCCCATGAAGTGTGAGGCTGCCGGTCACAATTACACACTAGCGGCGCTCTCACCCACATATTCCTCTGTGATGATATTTGAGTAAGGATACGACGTGTGATAGACGATGAAACAGTCAGCCCTGAAACGACATAGGCATACACGTAAATAGAGGACTCTGGCGGTGATATCATTGGCGCGTAAAGTTATAGTGCGTCATTGCAAATACTCCTGACTGAAACGGGTTTTCTGAGTCATCATATTCATTTTTTATATTCGGGTTTTATCTCACCACTTAGTGACAGTTTATATTCCCACGTTATACCCTGTAAACTATATGATATATGTTTTTACTAAATTGGCAGAGAGTAAAGAGAACGAACTTGGTAGGCCTATATCGAAACACGCAGAGCAGGTTACATGTTCAATATTTTAAGATGCTTAAAACCTTAGCATTTTCGGTAGAAATGTATCAATGTGGTAAAATGCTGCTCTCACCGTGAATGAGTACCCAATTGGAAATGATGAATAAATGATACGTGCGCAGCTCTTGGAGTTTTACGGTAAAAGGGTGGCTACTGAAACGTGGCTGGTTGAATTTGTGTCTATTTTGTTTGCAGCTCTGATCCGCTCCGTACAGCCCTATACAGTCATTGGTACAGCTCTGAGCAGCGCCAGCCGGACTGGACAGAACATACCGAAGCCAGTTCTCCGTGAAGAGCGAATCACCTCGGCTCGTTCGTCACAAATAAAACCACACAGCCAGAAGGCAGCCTATTCTCCGTCGATTCATGGAATTATTGTCAGGTGGCGTAGGTTGCATTTATTACCAATTCAGTTCGATAGTTGTGGCTTCCACCCATCCTGCCTGAAGGTCACAAGCGGAGCTGCTCAGCACCGACCGCCGCGCCCCTTCAGGACTTCGTCACCCAGGTAAATGTTTTTGAGCGTTAAATCGTTTAACATGGTGTACATTGTGTGTATAACATGGTGCACATTATGTGTATATTGAGCAATTGTTTGAGGTGTTGCTTTTAACAAGTTGCATTGCTTGCAACATGGATGTTATTAGATGATTCTATAATGCTATTTTGTTTAAAAGCCTACTGCAACTATGTCAGCTTGTTTTAATTAATTATGCATATGGAAGGAATATATTTTGTATGCTTGTTATTGTAAATGTATTTGTAGTGTATATATATATATATATATATATATAAAATTATATTCTTTACCATTATGCATCTCCAATCGCCAATTGTAGGCTGCATAAACCCCAAATGCTACAAGTAATAAGACTAACTGTATTTTCCTCTTAGCCTATTCAACATTAAATGGCTATTTTTAACTATTGGCTATATACATTTATAGCATAAATAGTTGACGGGTATGGCTTTGGTCTGATAGTTTATCTTCTCTACATTGGATAAGACCTATTGATTGAGAGTGGGCGATTAGCGGTAAGCAATGTACACAAAAAAAAGCGCGTGCCCGCGTTGTGTGTGTGGAGATAAAGAGATATTTAAACATTCATGTTTTACAAACATGTTATAGGTTGGTATTTATATAAAATAATGATGGAATTCATTCATAATAGAGCTAAATAATTCAGATTTAATTCATGTTGTCTACATGTGAAATTAACAAAATGCTGAGGCCTGTTATAACATTTTGGATTAATAGATAAACCAAGACTTAAAGTAGGCCTATGTAATTTGGTGACATTTAGCACATTCCACTGACGGTGTAATAACAACTCAATAATGTGGTTTCCCGGCACCTTGTAAATCCCAAGACAATTAGCCTAATTAAAGTGAAATAGTACCTTTAGTTGTATTTTTCTCTTGCAGATCAACGGCCATGTTTCACCCGGCTAATGAAACCCTGTCTCCTCTTATCTCGCTGCCCATAAATAAAGTCCTCCAGAGCGGATAATAAATTAGCTTGATAAGGATGTTCAACAGAATGCTACATTTCTGGCACGAGTGAGGTCCACAGTGGATGTTTTCTGTAGTAGTTATCTTTAGTAAACCGCTTTGAGATATAGATGACAGTATAATAACTTATTAACCTGTAGCCGGGAAATCAAATTATTCTATATAAATTATTCTATAGGCATAGTGGGCGTAAACATTGTATTGCGACTGCGTGTGGCGCGCGCAGGGGATGAGGTATGTGGCCTAATGAACAATGACCATTTATTTGATAGGAAAGTAGAAATCATGCAGTAGATTTCCAAGAGGACTTGAGGAGATGAGGGGCAACATGTCAGACATGGCCTTGCAGAGTTGCCTTGCCGTGAAGTTCCAGGGATCGTGCCTTGTCTCTGTGCACACACAGCTGTTTGTTGTAACACACGACCCGCTGTCGGGGTTTGTTTGCGTCATAGCTGAACTCCCACTGGGAGAGTGATTATTGATGTGTTATGAATGATGCAGAGACATGATTATATTACAATGTTTGTATATCCTACTGTTGTGCTTCTGTGTGTGTGTGCGTGCGTGCGCGCGCGTGGCTCAGCTGTCAGGTATAGAGACAGACTGTTTTTTCCAGCGCTGTTTTTTCCAACGCTAACCCGGTGGGACATCAGATCTATTGGAGCCACACTAAACAATAGTTCAATTTCGAGAAGATCAACAATGAGGAGAGAAGTCAATGCAATTCATCTGGAGCAGCTACCGCAGAGACAAAGAGCACTTTCTAGCACTTTCTCTCCCTGCTGCTGCACACTGAATCATTCTATCAATTCCAGGCCTTGGCTGCCTGGCACAACTTGCATGCCAACCGGTGATGTCTTCATGTGGGCATCAATACTTTGTTCTGCTCCAAAAAGTAAAAGGAGGGATGACAGGCAGGCCAGTGGATATCACACTACTTTAGCCAATAGCCTCACCCACATCACCACCATTATCTCCTCCCTGCCATACTGAACATTAGGAGTATGGCACGGCACTCATGCATCTTCTTAGGATACATCTATGACTGTGGATCTGCCTGCATTCGCTCTTTCACTCAGGGCTCTCAACGACTACAGAATGGACAGGTCCATCCCTGTTCATTGATTTATGTAACAGCAACCCTTCACATGATACGGTCTCTCTGACTCACCTCCCTCTCTCTCTGTCTCTCTCTGCCGGTGCTACCGTCATGGACCGCTCATTGGTGTTTAGCAGAGCTGGGTGTGTGTATACTAGAGTATGGCAGGTCCAGGGTCAGTGGTGTCTATGGTATTTTACAGTGAAATGTCATCACTTTGTTTCCAACTGTCTGCTGTTATTACAGACAGCCAAACATGCAATTAAACTCAGACAGTGTGGGCTCTGGGTATAGGCAGTTAACTCCCTCTGAATACACACACACACACACACACACACACACACACACTGGATTGGGTTCTGGGAGATTACAGGAGTAATGGGGAGGCACATCTGTCCTCCCACTCCAACGGTCCATGTTTTTTGGCAGAGGTGGTCATGTTGTGTGTCTGTGTTGGTGTGTATGCTGGCAGAGATGGCGTACACCGTACGTGTTCCCCTGAGGGTGAGGGCTGACTGTGCTGTGCTATGCTGCAGTGGGTTTAGTAGTGTTCTGTATGATCGATATGCTCCTGTCTTACTGTGAAATGAGTCAGAAAGGGCAATGTGGAGCCGGACGGCTGCTGTTGCTATGGCGGGAAGAAGAGGACACAGTTGCTATCAAGGGAAACAATGACTTGTGTGTCAATGTCACCACGCCTGTGCTGTTTTTTGGGAGCTTTGGGCTGATTTGTATCCACGTACATTATCTGTGTAATATGTTTGTGTGGACATGCGTGTGGGTATGGAAGAGAAAGAAAAATATAGTATTTTTCTGTTCCTCTTTGTGTAGTTTTGAGAAGCTCTTTGTGTGTAGACGTGGTGTGTGTCTGAGAGAGAAGGCATGTGTGTGAGAGTGAGAATATACTGTAAAGGACCACATAAATCATTCAGAACATTATGTGCTGTGCGATGAGGGCGGTGCAGGAGCTAAGCTATGTGCTTTACTGTAAGTTAGAGTGCAAGTGCATGGCATACTATACAGTACACACCACATTACCATTTTGTGTGTTCTCTGAGAGAGAGGGGTGCATGCTATACGTTCATACTAGCCGGGAGGGGGGGTACTGTATGTGTGGCAGTAACCAGCACCTGGAGACAGAGGGAGATGGACGGAGGTTGAGAACGATGGGGATACATAGAGTAGGATGATAGATGGACGGAGGTTGAGAATGATGGGGATGCATAGAGTAGGATGATAGATGGACGGAGGTTGACAACGATGGGGATACATAGAGTAGGATGATAGATGGACGGAGGTTGAGAACGATGGGGGTGCATAGAGTAGGATGATAGATGGACGGCGGTTGAGAACGATGGGGATGCATAGAGTAGGATGTTAGATGGACGGAGGTTGAGAACGATGGGGATACATAGAGTAGGATGATAGATGGACGGAGGTTGAGAACGATGGGGATACATAGAGTAGAATGATAGATGGACGGAGGTTGAGAACGATGGAGATGCATAGAGTAGGATGATAGATGGACGGAGGTTGAGAACGATGGGGATACATAGAGTAGGATGATAGATGGACGGAGGTTGAGAACGATGGAGATGCATAGAGTAGGATGATAGATGGACGGAGGTTGAGAACGAGGGAGATGCATAGAGTAGGATGATAGATGGATGGAGGTTGAGAACGATGGGGATGCATTAGAGTAGGATGATAGATGGACGGCGGTTGAGAACGATGGGATACATAGAGTAGGATGATAGATGGACAGAGGTTGAGAACGATGGGGATGCATAGAGTAGGATGATAGATGGACGTAGGTTGAGAACGATGGGGATACATAGAGTAGGATGATAGATGGACGGAGGTTGAGAACGATGGGGATGCATAGAGTAGGATGATAGATGGACGGAGGTTGAGAACGATGGGGGTGCATAGAGTAGGATGATAGATGGACGGCGGTTGAGAACGATGGGGATGCATAGAGGTGGATGTTAGATGGACGGAGGTTGAGAACGATGGGGATGCATAGAGTAGGATGATAGATGGACGGAGGTTGAGAACGATGGAGATGCATAGAGTAGGATGATAGATGGATGGAGGTTGAGAACGATGGGGATGCATTAGAGTAGGATGATAGATGGACGGCGGTTGAGAACGATGGGATACATAGAGTAGGATGATAGATGGACGGAGATTGAGAACGATGGGGACCAATAGAGTAGGATGATAGATGGATGGAGGTTGAGAACGATGGGGATGCATTAGAGTAGGATGATAGATGGACAGCGGTTGAGAACGATGGGGATGCATTAGAGTAGGATGATAGATGGACGGCGGTTGAGAACGATGGGGATGCATAGAGTAGGATGATAGATGGACGGAGGTTGAGAACGATGGGGATACATAGAGTAGGATGATAGATGGATGCGGAGGAATGTTTCTGCCATAAAGTGCCCACCTTCCACATGCTCCTGATGTGGAAGTCATCTGTTTGAATACAACGCCCCTTCATCAACAATATGAGCTACCATACCAACCCTTTCACATGCGTGCGCAGATATGATCAACGTTATAAAATAGACTGCCGGCCGTTTGAGTGGTGCAAGTGATTTAGCCTATAGATTGAACAGACGGACGGACATACAGACATGTACTGTAGACAGACAGTGTTTGTGCAGTATGGTTCCAGTGGAGACTAGCTGACTTGCTGTTCACTGTTGCTGCTGTTGCATCTGGGGACTGGAGCTGGGAGAGAGCAGGGCATTGTGGGAGTAGTCTGGTTCTGGTTGGTTGGCTCTGGCTCCAGCAGGCAGCCAGGGCCCAGCCACGGTCTGACAGCAGAAAGAGAGAGAGAGAGGGAAGGAGAAAGAGAGGGCCTGTAATTAGCACCAGGGTCTGTCTGCTGCATTCCACATCTGTAAATTACAGAGTGTAGTGGCCTGCCTACCTGCTTGCATGTCTGTCTGCTGAGCCGATAGAGCGTCCAGCTCTCTGCCACAATACCTTGTCTTCCCTTCCCTCCACTGGCTGAGCATATCCAGACCCTCTCTCTCTCTCTCTATGCCTCTCTCTCTCTCTCTCTCTCTCAGTTCAATTTAAGGGACTTAATTGGCATAGGAAATGTCTCTCTCTCTCTGCGTGTGTGTTCGTCTTGCTATATCCATTTGTGTCTCCTCGATGTGCACGAGATTTCTCTCAATGCTTCCAGCATTTCCCTCTTCTCATTCTCTTCTCTCTACCCTCTCTTCCTGTCTCCATCTCTGCCCCCCCCCCCCCCCCCCCACTAGCTCTCTCTCGTGTCTGCTACTGTGTGGTCAGGCCTACTGGCATGCATGGCTGCGTTGCCTCTTGTTTTTTTCCCACATCACTTCCACAGCCTTTTTCATGCTGTGATTTGGAGTGGAAGTCTCCCCTCCTCCACTCGCCTCCCCTGAGTCTTGGCTTCATTGATTTGTTTTGATTTCAGCAATTTCAGTTCTCCGCGCTGGTAGGTCCGGAGCCGGCCCGCACCGTGACGCACTGCAAGACCAGGGACGGCGCGACCATGCAGCAGCATATCTGTTTCCTATGTGTAGTATGACTAGCTTTTCATGTCAGCTAACGAATGCACAGTACATCTCCAGACTAACTCCGAAGCATTTTTTAAGGGGAAAGGGATTGTGCTACTGTAAAATGGAAAACATTTTGCATATGAATGGATAACATCATCACGGATCAATTAAGTGTGAATGCGCATAAGGGCTCTTCAGAAAGGCAAGCAGAGGAAGTACATTTGTGTAGTTTAAATGGTTTTTTTTAGGCTGGGGAAAGGAACATTTGTGAGTGTGTGGATTGGTGAATCTGTGAGTAAGAGTGAGAGCCTAGTCCCTTGTGTCTGTGTGCATGTCCTGTGTGCTCCCCCGGTGTGCCGCGTCCCCGGAGTGTGTCCACATGTGTCCTCTGTGCGTCTCCGTGTCTGAGGCTGAGGCGGTGCTAATGGGATAGCTGTCTGGCCTGATGGATGAGGCCTGGCCAGGCTGAGATGGTGACCCTGTCGGGGGGCTGTGGTGGTTGTCTGTGGAGCCAGCCAGCCTGATGGAGCACTTGCTCTGATTGGGTGCCACCGAAAGTGAGCTCACAGGGACCCCTCCGCACCCGCACCTTACTCATTCTCTCTGTCTTTCAGCTCTCTCTCTCTCTTTCTCTCCGTCTCTCTCTCTCTCTCTCTCTCTCTCTCTCTCTCTCTCCCTGACACTGTCTCTCTCTTCCTGACACACTCTCTCTCTCTCTCCCTGACACTGTCTCTCTCTTCCTGACACACTCTCTCTCTCTCTCTTCCTGACTCTCTCTCTCTCTCTCTTCCTGACTCTCTCTCTCTTCCTTACTCTCTCTCTCTCTCTCTCTCTCTCTCTCTCTCTCTCTCTCTCTCTCTCCCTGACACTGTCTCTCTCTTCCTGACACACTCTCTCTCTCTCTCCCTGACACTGTCTCTCTCTTCCTGACACACTCTCTCTCTCTCTTCCTGACTCTCTCTCTCTCTCTCTTCCTGACTCTCTCGCTCTCTCTTTGTTCCTGACTCTCTCTTTCTTCCTGACATGCCCTCTCCCTTCCTGACACCCCCTCTCTCTTCCTTACACTCTCTCTCTCTCCTCCTGACACATTCTCTCTCTCCTCCTGACACTCTCTCTCTCTCTCTCCTCCTGACACTCTCTCTCTCTCCTCCTGACACACTCTCTCTCTCTCTTCCTGACTCTCTCTCTCTCTGTCTCTCTCTTCCTGTCTCTCTCTCTCTCTCTCTCTCTCTCTCTCTCTCTCTCTCTCTCTCTCTATCTCTCTCTCTTACAGTCTCTCTCTTCCTGTCTCTCTCTCTCTTCCTGACTCTCTCTCTCTCTCTCTCTTCCTGACTCTCTCTCTCTCTCTTCCTGACAGCCCTCTCTCTTCCTGACACCCCCTCTCTCTTCCTGACACCCCCTCTCTCTTCCTGACACCCCCTCTCTCTTCCTGACACCCCCTCTCTCTTCCTGACACTCTCTCTCTCTCCTCCTGACACACACTCTCTCTCGCTCTCCTCCTGACACTCTCTCTCTCTCCTCCTGACACACTCTCTCTCTCTCTTCCTGACTCTCTCTCTCCCTGTCTCTCTCTTCCTGTCTCTCTCTCTCTCTCTCTCTCTCTTCCTGACACTCTCTCTCTCTTCCTGACACTCTCTCTTCCTGACACTCTCTCTCTCTCTCTTCCTGACACCCCCTCTCTCCTCCTGACTCTCTCTCTTTCTCTCTTCCTGACACCCCCTCTCTCCTCCTGACACTCTCTCTCTCTCTCCTCCTGACACTCTCTCTCTCTCCTCCTGACACACTCTCTCTCTCTCGCTCTTCCTGGCTCTCTCCCTGTCTCTCTCTTCCTGACACACTCTCACTCCTCCTGACACACTCTCTCTCTCTCTTTTCCTGTCTCTCTCTCTCTTTTCCTGTCTCTCTCTCTCTCTTCCTGTCTCTCTCTCTCTCTTCCTGACTCCCTCTTCCTGTCTCTCTCTCTCTCTCTCTCTCTCTCTCTCTCTCTCTCTTCCTGTCTCTCTCTCTCTCTCTTCCTGTCTCTCTCTTCCTGTCTCTCTCTCTCTCTTCCTGTCTCTCTCTCTCTCTCTCTCTATCTTCCTGTCTCTCTCTCTCTCTCTCTCTCTTCCTGACTCTCTCTCTCTCTCTTCCTGTCTCTCTCTCTCTCTCTCTCTTCCTGACTCTCTCTCCATTTGACCCTGGCCTGTACTACTAGTATATCTTCATTGATGGATGGCAGAATAGTACCCAGTTCCCAGCGACTATCACTATCCCACAGTTCAACAGTCTCTCTGACAGTGGATGTTTCCAGCAGAATGTTGCTGGAGATTCAGTGATGTTATGTGATTACCTCCAGTGCTTTAAAAAAAATACTAAAATATAATGTTGTATTGTCACATACCGGAAAGGTGCAGTGAATTGTGTTGTTTTACAGGGTAAACCACAGTAGTACCGCGCCCCTGGAGCAAATTAGTGTTAAGTGCCTTGCTCAAGGTTAAGTGCCTTGCTCAGGTGTTTGAACCAGCGACCTTTCGGTTACTGGCTCAACGCTCTAGCCGCCAGGCTACCTGCACTGTGTGACAGTCATAGGAGTTTCACCTGCTCTGTAAGGATGTCATCATCAGGAGTAATGTCAACTATATGGACATAGAGGATGTCATCATCAGGAGTAATGTCAACTATATGGACATAGAGGATGTCATCGTCAGGAGTAATGTCAACTATATGGACATGGAGGATGTCATCATCAGGAGTAATGTCAACTATATGGACATGGAGGATGTCATCATCAGGAGTAATGTCAACTATATGGACATAGAGGATGTCATCATCAGGAGTAATGTCAACTATATAGACATAGAGGATGTCATCATCAGGAGTAATGTCAAATATATGGACATAGAGGATGTCATCATCAGGAGTAATGTCAACTATATGGACATAGAGGATGTCATCATCAGGAGTAATGTCAACTATATGGACATAGAGGATGTCATCATCAGGAGTAATGTCAACTATATGGACATAGAGGATGTCATCATCAGGAGTAATGTCAACTATATGGACATAGAGGATGTCATCATCAGGAGTAATGTCAACTATATGGACATAGAGGATGTCATCATCAGGAGTAATGTCAACTATATGGACATATCAGCTCCTTTTTTTTACAGGCACTGAAGGGGATGTTTACTATGATACTGGTATGATCTGTTCCACTTCTATCTGTCCATGCCTACTATATCTGGATGGATGGACGGATCCCAAACTGCTGATCCAGGATCTGTGTCCTCGCTCAAGCCTTTGGTAAACTAGAGGGCAAATACTGTTCCTGAATCAGAGCTTAGGTATTCTCAGCACATATCAGCCCAGAGGGACAGCAGTTGTACTCTGAGCCTGGTTCATTCTTACATCCTGTGTTCCCTCCCTCAACGACTGAAGAGTGGATCTCCTGAGTGCTCTGAAGCATTTACAGAGGATCAGGCTCAACTTGAATCATTTATCCTGTTGACACAGAGATGCAGCCGTGTGTGTGTGTGTGTGTGTGTGGGGGGGGGGGGGTTCTGTGTGTGTGTGTGTGTGTGTGTGTGTGGGGGGGGGGTTCTGTGTGTGTGTGTGGGGGGGGGTTCTGTGTGTGTGTGGGGGGGGAGGTGGGGGGGGGGGGGGGTTCTGTGTGTGTGGCGGGGGGGGGGGGGGGGGGTTCTGTGTGTGTGGGGGGGGGGGGGGGGGTTCTGTGTGTGTGTGTGTGTGTGTGTGTGTGTGTGTGGGGGGTTCTGTGTGTGTGTGTGTGTGTGTGTGGGGGGGGGGGTTCTGTGTGTGTGTGTGTGTGTGTGTGTGTGTGTCTTTGTGCTATGAATGCACTCCACACACTTTAACTCCACAATGTTGTAGCTTTTCTTTACTACAACTTCGTCTCTCATCTTTTCACCTTGGCCATGTATTCCCAGATTCCTTTCTGCGTGGTTCACGGCCCCCTGCCTCTCTAAATGTCTTTAACTATAGCCCTTTTCTGAGAGGAGGCAAGTTCAGCCCATCGTTTCAGGTAATTGTGTTTACGAGATTTTAGTTTTCTGTATCATTTTGTCTCTTCAAAGTACATGTTTTCCTTCCCCGGTCTCTGTCTCTGGCCTGTGTGTGTGTGTTTATTCAACCTTGAGTTTAACAGGGAGTTATGCTGTGTGTGTGTCTGTCTGTGTCTGCCTCAAATTGTATCTTCCATCACAAACACGAGGGCGGCGCCATACTCAGTGCCCCCACCTTGTCATCTGTTAGAGAATGTGACAGCAGACCTACAGTCTGGTGAGTTATCATTGCGTTCACATTAAACTTACATGTCAGCAGAATGGGGAAGCTGTGTGTTGGCCCGTGATGAGTAGAGGTTTTGATATGCTATTCTGTGCATTGAAATATTTCGATGTGTTTACAACAGATCTTTTCCTTCGAAGAGGACACGTTCCCCTTTCTCTTAAATTCTCCATTGGACTTAGTATTTATTGTTGCCAAGTGTAGTCTTGGTTCTGTAGAGGTCAAGGGAGGTGTTGTACCCTTATTTACACCATATATGAGTTGGTTTCCTCATCATCTGTTGTGGAGCTCAAACCTGCTTTTCCAGACCTGCTACTCCGCTCTGCACTGCTTCTCTTCTCTCTCTCTCTCTCTCTCTCTCTCTCTCTCTCTCTCTCTCTCTCTCTCTCTCTCTCTCTGCACTGCTTCTCTGCTGAGAGAAACACAACCTATCTCTCTCTCTCTGCACTGCTTCTCTGCTGAGAGAAACACAACCTATCTCTCTCTCTCTCTCTCTGCACTGCTTCTCTGCTGAGAGAAACACAACCTCTCTCTCTCTCTCTCTCTCTCTCTCTCTCTCTGCACTGCTTCTCTGCTGAGAGAAACACAACCTCTCTCTCTCTCTCTCTCTCTGCACTGCTTCTCTGCTGAGAGAAACACAACCTCTCGCTCTCTCTCTGCACTGCTTCTCTGCTGAGAGAAACACAACCTCTCTCTCTCTCTCTCTCTCTCTCTCTCTCTCTGCACTTAGAAGCAGTCAGTGACATCACACCTCTCCTGACATCTCTCAAGGTCTCATTTTTAGACACTTCCATCCGGTGTTGTTCCACATGTCAGACTGCCAGCAAGATCGGAGAGTGTGTACTGTATGTCTGTGAGAGAGTAGATTTCTGGCAGTGATTGAGTGTATGTGTCTCATCAGCAGAAATACATTGAATATTGACTTTCAGGCAGTAAAGCTGAGCGGTTTGTAAACACATTGTACTGTAACAAGGGCGGGCTCTGTGAGTATCCATTTAGAGACAATGGATAACATGCCTCCATTGACCATCTAGAGAGCCATCCCCCTATAGAGCACCACAGATTAGCCTCCGTAGCAGTGTCATCACTCTGTCAACCCTGTCCCGTGATCTCTCTCACACTGACCCGGCTCCCTGCCTCTAAACAACTCTCTAAAAGAGCGGGAAAAAGAGACGAAGAAGTCCGGGCTGGTTCTCTGGCTCCATATTGACTTCCTGGTCTCCACGGTCTCCACGGCAGGGAGCCTAGTGGTTAGAGCGTTGGACTCTTAACCGAAAGGTTGCAAGATTGAATCCCCGAGCTGACAAGGTAAAAATCTGTCGTTCTGCCCCTGAACAAGGCAGTTAACCCACTGTTCCTAGGCCATCATTGAAAATAAGGATTAGTTCTTTAACTGACTTTGCCTAGTTAAATAAAGGTACAATTAAAAAATAAACATGAGCCAGACAGATTTGACGGCCCACAACGCCTGCACAGCAGTCACCTCCCTCCCTCATCCGTACGCTTAACACAGTCTTTGTCTGCCAACAATGCTGGGATTTGGGGCTGGTCACCCGCTGGTGAGGTATGGCAGTGTCTTTCTTCTCTGTCCGTCTCTGTGTCTGTCTCTTTCACCTCGCTAATGCTAATGTTTCATTCTCTGTTTGACTGGGAAATAGTCGGTGGAACTTCCAGAGGTCCAAACCTCCAAGGATCACCCATGAGGCATACACGTTCCAGTCAGCTCTTTTCTTTGACAACTTCCAATATTTTCCACTGAGACATTTTTGTAATAATGTATTTTTAGGTCTTGCGTCAGAGATGCTCACAGCTCTTTAGTAGTGCTGAAGTCAGCAGCACACCTTAGGGAATAGAGATGGACTGACAGGTAACGTTCTTGTTGTTGGTTACTAGAACATTGACTTCTACCTTCCTGCTGTGTGTGTGTGTGTATGTGGGTGTGTGTGTGTGTGTGTGTGCTGATGTGCTGTGGGATTTTATTTTTTATTTAACCTTTATTTAACTAGGCAAGTCAGTTAAGAACAAATTCTTATTTTACAATGACGGCCCAGGAACAGTGGGTTAACAGCCTTTTTCAGGGCCAGAACAACAGATTTTTACCTTGTCATCAGCTCAGGGATTCGATCTAGAAACCTGTCGGTTACTGGCCCAACGCTCCAACTACTAGGCTACCCGCCGCCCCAATGTGAATGTGTTGAGGCGGGTATTCTCTGATTAGCATCTACTGTTCTGATGCTAATCTGGCCCCATTACATTTCCTCTGCTGCTCTTTGGCTCTCGGGCTTTCGTTCTGTCTCCAAGGAAGTGTGTGTGCATGTCTATCTGTGCGTGTCTATCTGTACACGGATGTGCGTGGCTGACTGTGTGTGGCTGAGTGTTTTCCTGTCGTGGTACTGGTTGCGTGATTGGCCTTGTGATGGTTAGATATCCGTGTCATACCAGCCCATGGAGATTGAGATGTTGGGAAAACACTAACTATACTGTATCTCTAACGTCTAGACATTACATCTGAAGGTATGCCCTCAGTACCCTGCTATTCACTATTACTCACCAGTCTGGCTGGCCTTGTCTAGCTGAGGGATGTTGCCCAAGACAGCCCCGAACCCCCAGACATGAACAGACCTTTCTCTCTCTTTCACTCACTCACTCACTCACTCACTCACTCACTCACTCACTCACTCACTCACTCACTCACTCAATGTGTTGACATTTTAGTTCACTTCTTTGGGATAGGGGGTGATATTTTGACGTCCGGATGAAAAGCGTACCCAGAGTAAACTGCCTGCTACTCAGGCCCAGAAGCTAAAAAAATAAATAAATCCTACCACTGATTTCAATGGCTGGCACTTTTATAACAGGGCGAAATCGTGCCCGATTGCAGTTCCTAGGGCTTCCACTAGATGTCAACAGTCTTTAGAAAGAGTCTCAGGCTGGTTTTTGGAAAAATGAGCCAGAAATTGTAGTTTTTCTAGGTGGCTACCGTTTTGGCTGTAGTGTTTCCAAGCTCGTGAATGAGAGTGCGTTCTTTGGTATTTTTCTCTGGTAAAGACAATAACGATGTCTCTCTGTCTTAAATTGTATACTTTATTTGCGTATTAGGGTGCCTAAGGTTTGATTATAAATGTTGATGGACTTTTTTGGATATGTTTATTGGTAACGTTTGGGATTCATTTTGTATGCATTTTGAAGGAAGGAATTGACTGATTTATTGACTGAAGCGCGCCAGCTAAACTGAGTTTTTATAGATATAAAGAAGGAGTTTATCGAACAAAAGAACCATTTGTAATGTAACTGGGACCTTTTGGAGTGCCAACAGAAGAAGATCTTCAAAGGTAAGGCATATATTATATCACTATTTCTGACTTTCGTGTCGCAACTCCCTGGTTGAAAATGATTTGTCATGCATTTGTGCGCTGGGCGCTGTCCTCAGATAATCGCATGGTTTGCTTTCGCGGCAAAGCCTCTTTTTTACATCTGACACGGCAGCTGGATTAACAACAAATATTGCACTTGTGATTTCACGAAAGTTTAATATTTATAGTAATTTAATTTGAATTTGGCGCTCTGCGTCCCACTGATCCGCAATACGTGTTTGATATAGATATGTAGCTACAGCATAATAGAATGTGTGTAACACAAAAAGTATGCATGTTGATGATGTCAGGTCCAGGATATTGTGTGTCCTCCCATGAGCTCTCTGTGGCTCCGCCCGTCCTCTGTGTTTATTCTTAGTCCAGTACAAGATGATACAGTTAAGAGGCATTCCACACACACACACACACACACACACACACACACACACACACACACACACACACACACACACACACACAGAGAGAGAGATAGTGTAAACCGTTCCTCCCTCTTTCTCTCTCTCCCACAGTCTCTTGCTGGCAGCTGTTTGTCTTTGATGTTTATTCACAGGAGTGTTGTTAAGGAGAGCCTGGGAGTTGGGGCCTGCCTACCACTTTGTTAGAATTCCTCACTTCACCGAGGCAATTACACAAAAACTCAGCAACCTAATGATTTAAAGTCCCCAGAAAGCATTGCAGGCAGACTGTTAGGTTATGGCGTAATATGTTTAAAATCTAATAACTGTCTCTTAGATGACAGCAACTGCTCCTTTTCCTCTCAATTTGCCCGAAGGGCTTCGATTAATAAAATATGTATTTAGTTTTTCTTCAGTGATACCACATACTGTAGATGAGAAGTTTTGTTTGTTAGAGATAGGAGAACGATTAGAGTGTTTCTGTGGAGACGGTCATGCCAACAGCCTTGTGATGGACTGTGTGGGGGTATGTGGAGGATGTGGGTGAAGAGGGAGGGGGAGAAGGACCTGGCCTGGCTCCAATTTGGATGA
Source organism: Oncorhynchus clarkii lewisi (assembly GCF_045791955.1). Taxonomy (NCBI): domain Eukaryota; kingdom Metazoa; phylum Chordata; class Actinopteri; order Salmoniformes; family Salmonidae; genus Oncorhynchus; species Oncorhynchus clarkii. The sequence goes on along the minus strand of NC_092172.1, from coordinate 12,070,885 downwards.
GGGCTTGACCAAAAGGCTCTGGGTTGTGTTAGAAATTAGACACTGCTTCAGAGATTAAGCCCTGTGTGCAAACGTCCGAATTCAGACACACACACACGCACAAGCACACACACACCCACACCCTCAAGGCGCCAGTCTCCCTGTAAGGTCTATGAGCTGTTCTGTTTTTTGTCCCTGGTTTGGCAGATGTTATTCATTGAGTTGAATGGGGAGAGAAAGGGGCTGATATTTTGACAGTGACTGAGGCACTGACTCTGAGGTGCAGTGTTCCCTAGACTTCTGCATAGTTACCCCACTATGTTAATGGGGTGGTACGCGTGTGTGTATGCATGCATGTGTGTGTTGCAGGCAGTGTGTGTGTTTGTGTGTGTGTCGCAGGCTGTGTGTGTGTGTGTGTCGCAGGCTGTGTGTGTGTGTGTGTGTGTGTGTGTGTGTGTCACAGGCAGTATGTGTGTGTCACAGGCAGTGTGTGTGTGTCGCAGGCAGTGTGTGTGTGTGTCGCAGGCAGTGTGTGTGTTTGTGTGCGTCACAGGCAGTGTGTGTGTGTGTCACAGGCAGAGTGTATGTGTGTGTGTCGCAGGCAGTGTGTGGGGGTGTTGAGGGACACAGGAGGTTGGTGGCACCTTAATTGGGGAGGACGGGCTCGTGGTAATGACTGGGAGGAATCAGTGGAATGGTATCAAATACATCAAACTCATAGTTTTCCGGGTGTTTGATGCCATTCCATTTACTCCGTTCCGGACGTTATTATGAGCCTCCTGTGTTGAGGGGAGAGTACAACCTAGGGCAGCACAGCAAGGGTGAAAAGATAATGTAGCATCAAAGCTCTTGTTAGCTCTACCTCCCTCTGTGACCCCTCTCTCCCTTTTTTCTCTCTCTCTCTCTCTCTTTTCTCCATCCCTTTCTGTTCCAGTTATTGCTATCCCATTTCTACCTGCATTGCCTCCCACCTTCTCTCGGCTAGGTCAAGACAAACGGTTCATTTTGCAGTAGCAGCAGAATCCACATCTCGAGGGGTCAGCAGTAGATTTGAGCAGCTTTAATAGACATCTCTGTATTTATTAAGGCTGGCTTATTGTCTCAATGGATGCTTGGTGAGCTCTCCTATCCCAGTGCAGTGGAAATCACATTCTCTAAGTTCTGTCGCGTTACATTACTTAAATAGAAATGCCATCAGACAGTCAAATGGAAGAACCTAAAAGGGTTATTCGGCTGTTCCCATAAGAGACCCCTTTACACAGACGGTTCTACCTGGAACCAAAAGGGGTTGTACCTGGAACCAAAAACGGTTCTCCTGTGGAGACAGCCGAAGAATCCTTTTGGAACCCTTTTTTCCCAGAGTGTATCACCTGTGGATTGCTTGTGACAGAAAACATTGTCAAATATAAATGTGATTGTGTGCTGCAAAATTGTGTTATGATGAGTTTCAAGTCACAAAAAAAACGAAGAAATACAAAACAATGATGTGATGATGCATTGGCCACGCAAGTAAATAGCTTGGTCAAAAGTAGTGCACTATACAGGGAATATCATGCCATTTAGAACACAGGGTTAGTGTCTGTAACTTGGCCCCTACCTGTGTTTTCTTCCCACACCCCTTGGTTGGTAATGACCTGAGGGTGTGTTTTCACGGCACTGAAAGGGTCAGATGGCGATCTGTGTGTGTGTGTGTGTGCTTTCACTGCAAGGGTTAACGATGTTTATCAGCTCCCAATGCACCCCAGACTCCATGTCCAAAAACACTCTGAAGTAGTAGGATGGAAAGATGATGCTCTTTAATCGGGTCATAAATGGGTTTGCATGGGATTATTAAGTTAATGTGTGTTATTTTGTATCGTGTGTGTGTGTGTTTGTTGGTTTAGGATATGTGGGGTTTTATACACTGATAGGCTAGTTGGAGTGTTCGTGTCTGCCAGCTCCTAGCAATCTCCCTAGTCAATTAGTCCTCCTATCCCTTTCTCCCTGTTTGTGTGAGTATGTAATGTGTGTGTGTGTGTGTAATGTGTATATATTTTGTGTGTATGTGTGTGTATGAGCTCGCTGGCTACGGGGCATTGTCTGATAGGACCTGCTTGGAGACAGAGTGTCTGGTCTGTCTATGAGGAGGGTGTTGAGGGGTGGGTGTGGGTGTGGGTGTGGGTGTGTGTGTGTGTGTGTGTGTGTGTGTGTGTGTGTGTGTGTGTGTGTGTGTGTGTGTGTGTGTGTGTGTGTGTGTGTGTGTGTGTGTGTGTGTGTGTGTGTTATCTATGACAGATAGTAGACGTGAGTAGACAGGGCATCGCGTCTGTTGTCGTTCCCTAGTGCTGGCTTCAGGCAAAATATCTCTCTCTCTCTCGCACTCTCTCTCTCTGTGTGTGTGTGTGTGTGTGTGTGTGTGTGTGAGAGAGAGAGAGAGAGAGAGGAGTGGTCTCTGTGAGTTCACTTTCGGTGGCACCCAATCAGAGCAAGACTATGTGTCTGTGTGCATTCATGCATCTGTGCCAGCATCCATCCTTGCACATATGCCTGTCCATGTATGTCTGCTGTCAGGACTTCGTCAGTTGGGGAGGCTGAAGCCGAGGTTAGGTTGGGTGTGTGTGTCTGTCGGGTTGGGGTCACAGACAGGTGAGGGGGGACCTGGGGGAAATCTCCTGCTGCCTGGGCTCCAGTCCCCCCTGTCCCAACCCTGCCAGTGACACGATCCCTCCCTCCCTCCTGCCTGCCATCACTCCCACCCTGCCTCTCCCTCCCTCCCTCCCATCCCTCCAAGCAGGTGACACAATGACAGAGAAACTTCTCTCTCTCTCTCTCTGCTGCCAAGCTGAAGGGGCAGGATTAGTAGTCAGTTCACTTCACTGCCTCATCTTTCTCTTATTTTCAGTTGTGGTTCTCTGCTCTGTCATCCATTCTTCCTGTTTTTCATTGTCGTCCTTTTTCCTCAGGCCTTTATTAGGCTTATTCCGCTTCCATTCTTGTCATGCCCTTTTCCCATTCTCCTTCCTCTCTCTTTGTTTTCTTTCAATCTCTCTTCATTTCAACCTCTTTCTGACTGTGTCATGTATTGTTGTCCACCACAGGAGGTTGGTGACACGTTAGTTGGGGAGGACAGGATCATAGTAATGGCTGGAGCAGAATGAGTGGTTTGCATGCGTTTGATGCCCTTCCATTTGCTCCGGTCCGGCCATTATTATGAGCCGTCCTCCCCTCAGCAGCCTCCACTGTTGACCACGTAGTGCTGTGTTATGGTTGCAGTGACGTACAGTGTGTGTTGTCCTCTGATAGATGGTGTAAATACGGTGCTAGCGAGCATCTGAGCTCTGGAGCCTCTTCTCTGGCGGCACAATGAATGGCCTCTCTCTGCTGTCAGCTTTATTGCTCGTTTAGCACTTTGTCCCGCTCTCTCTCTCTCTCTCTCTTTCTCTCGCACTCATTCTCAGAGTGCTTTTTGATGATGATAGAGCAGTGCATTGTGGGTTGTGCGGAGGTGGAAGGTATTGGATGTGCCGTAGGGCCGGACTGGAGGAGCTCACGGTGCAGAGGGCGAGAGATAGTGTGTTCCTACATTGTGTTTGTGTTTACTGTGGGTGTGGACACGATTGTTTATCAGGGCTGCTAGTTCCTCACCTCTCCAGAGAGCCTCTCCTCCACTGGCTTAAAAGTTTCGGGTCATTATTCCTTCCTTTTCAAAAGCGGGAGAATGATCCTGCCTTCCACTGTCTCACTGTTCCCAGCCCCTCCTCCTCTCCCCTCTTCCTCTCTGAAAAGTTGACATGCTCTAAGAACAACTCACCCAGTGGACTGTGTGGTCAGAATACATTAGAATACTTTTTTTCAGCCCGCTCATTGTTAATAATCTCCTCTCCTTGACAGTATCTCTCTCTCTCTCTCTCACTCTCACTCTCTATCTCTCTCTATCTCTCTCTCTCACTCTCTCTTTCCCCGCTCCCTCCCTCTCTTTCGCCCTCTCTCTCTCTCTCTCACTCTCTTTCCCCGCTCCCTCCCTCCCTCTCTTTCGCCCTCTCTCTCTCTCTCTCTCTCTCCCTCTCTCTCTCTCTCTCCCCCTCTCCTCTCTCTCTCTCTCTCCCCCTCTCCTCTCTCTCTCTCTCTCTACCCCTCTCCTCTCTCTCTCTCCCCCTCCCCCTCACCACCCCCTCTCTCCCTGTGTTTCTCCCAGTGAGCCAGGCATGGTGGTTTAAACCCGCTAGCAGTAGCCAAGCTGTATTAATTAAGAGTGACCTCTCACTTGTTCGGAAGTCAGCTGGGTTCCTTTAGCCCTCAGCATTGATTCCTCCTACCTCCTACTGGGGATAAAGACTTATTAGGGCAGAGAATCTGAGACTAGAGTTGGAATGAAACTATAACAATCACTTCTCATCCTCTCTTCCTTTTATTCCCTTTGTGGAGGATAAGCAGGTGTGTGTGTGTGTGTGATTGTATGAGAGCTTCAGCAGATGATGTGGGGTTTAATGGGATATGATACAAGGATTATGAGCCGGGGGGGGGGGGGGGTTGTGCACAATGTGAGGAGGTTTAGGAGGATGAGATGGGAGGAAGGGAGGGCTGGTGAAAGGGGTGTTTCTGGGGCAGGAGGAACTCTGAAGGGACATGTGAGGTGACGCACACACACCCATGACTCCTCCATGATGGTACTATGACAAAATACAAAGTATTTGATTTCTGGCGTGAAGTTGGGTTTGAGGAGCTGTGAAGTGCAAGCAACAGGGTAAAGTCTGCAGTGCCCTACATCATGAGTCGGTAATATACACTGTGACACAACACACTCACACACTCACACACGATATCAGTTGACTCAGCGGTAGTGGTGGCAGGAGCCATAATTGCCTCACTGTAGCCAGCCAGAGAAATGGGGGAAATTTAATCAACCAATCACGAGGCCAGCTGAGTCCTCTTTCTTCACTTTGTGCCTGATTCCCGTTTCTTCCTGTTTAGTTTATTTGGATGGGGACAAATACAAACACATTGACACGTTGAACAAACAATCGTCCGATGCATTGCCCTCGTGTTTCTAGCTCACTCTAATTTTCCACACCTGTCTCTAGATGAAAACGAAAGGAAAGAAAGAACAACATAATAGCAAATCACACAAAAGGACATATCTGGACATTAGCATACCTCTATCCACAAAGCAGATGTCATTCTCTTTTCTTTCCATGTTCCCCTTTTCTCTCTATCCTCAACGTGTTTGATCAGTGTGTCCAGGTCAGTGCTGCGACTGCAGGTAATTCTCTCTGTGCTGACAGTGGAGACAAAAAGCTCCAGGGCGACAGAACCCCCCCCCCCCCCCCCCCCTTCTAGAAACCATAAAACGTCCTTCACCACAAAATGGCCAAGTGGACGACATGCGTAACAAAAGAGTGGAATGCACCTTGCCCTCTCTCTTTTTCTCTTTCTCTCATCCCCACTGTCGTTCGAAGCGTAGTCCCAGGCTACTTCTATTCTCCGCAACCTTGTCCTTGTCCCTGAACCCTTTGGCACAGCGAGCAGTCTCTTTTTGACTTTCTACTGCTTGCCTTGCTTGTTTGTCTCCTTGGACTCCATTTTCAAGTTATTGTTAAGTCAAACCGATTGGTTGATACCACAAAATTGAGTTAATATTTTTTGGAATTTCTGCATTGCCATTCCCTGCTCCTCTCAAATGAGCAGCCAGCCTAACTTAATACCATGCTCCCATTTGTCTGTCGATATCATACCAGACCGTAAAATAAACGGATGTGCATTCATCGATTCTCACTTCCACGTCCACCTTTCATTGGCTCTCTGGTTCCCAGAAGGGCAGGCTGGCTTCGGGAATGAATTGGACACTGAATCCTGAAATGACCCCCAGACTCACAGCCACGGGCAGTTCCATTACACGTGTTTGAAAACAGGGCAGCGTTCAAATCCAAATAGACTGTGCCAATTGATTCTTGATCAATGATGGAATGATTCTAATCTCGCATGGGCGGGGGATCAATCATGTTAATGTCCCGGGATTGGCTGAACTTAATTAGCTCAGGTCCCGGTCCATAGTTTATCTGGTGGTCTGCTTTTGGCCGGGGTCGTTATGTGACCCCATGCTGATTCAGATCGACCATCGTTTCTCTTAGAATAGCAGGGCTAACGGTCCCAGGACAATGTCCAGACCAGCCATTCGATGTCAAGTCTCTGTCATGTCCTCTGTGTCAATCATTTCAGCCAGCCCTGTATCAACACACTGATCCATTCCTTTTCTGCTACCATCTTAAAAGAGTTTACGGTGTGTGTGTCAGACTCAAAGACGGAAAAGAAGAATTAAATAAGCTCTGAAATTTGGTGTGGCATTTTGTTAGCCATTATTGTAAAGGCACTGTCTACTATCACCCCAAGGAGCACCTATCTTCCTCTTCATCCTCCCCATCTTTGTTCTCTCTGTCCTTTTCCTGCCCACATCCTCCCCTGACCTCAGCCCTTCTTCACAGCAGTCTGTCTGTCCTCATTAAGCGAGGGGAGAGATGGAGGGAGTAGACGGAGGGAAGGAGTGTTCCCTGGGCCTTTTCCCAGCTCTCTGTTTTTGTTTTTGGTGTCAAATAATAATTGGTGTGTGTTTATTTGTGTGTGTGTGTGCGTGTGCGCGTGTGCGTGTGCGTGCGTGCGTGTGTGGAGAAGGAGTAGTACTGGTAGTCTGAAAAAACTGCACCGAGTCTGAAGAAAGCTCATGAGATACAGAGGTGTTGTCAGGTTGAAAGAGTTTCTCTTGTGAGACTTTAGTGACGTAGTTGTCTGGGGTGTTCATTTGACTCCATTAATGATATCAAGATGGCGGAGCCTGATGAGCCTTTAATCACTGGCTCTTACTGGAGCAACAACAGTAACTCACTAACCTTCACAAGTGGAAGTTACCATTTACTACCCTCCTCTTGAGTTCTCTCTCTCTCTCTCTCTCTCTCTCTCTCTCTCTCTCTCTCTCTCTCTCTCTCTCTTTTCTTCCATCTTTTCTCCCTCATGTAATGGAACAGTCATTGGTATTTTTACTGGTTGATCCTCCCTCTTGGCTGGCACCCCCTCTGCCATCTTGTTTACCATCTGCTTGTTGCCCCCTGTGGGGTAGACAGCCGTCTGCTTCGGGGGGAGGGGGGGGGGGGGCTGTCACATGATGCCCTCAGATTGCGGAGGGTGACGATGACTCATTATTATAAGGGTCCCATTTATAGAATAGACTGAGTGACATAGAGGTAAAAACAGAGACATGGTGTATAATCAATGGTGAAAGGAGAGAGATGGGTGACATTGACATGTGGGTGACAGAGGAAGTCAGAACGAGAGGGAACACGAATCTCTTGTATCTTTTCGTCACCCCCTAGATGGATGCTGTCTTCTCCATCACAGAGCAAATCTGAGCAAATCTGTCAAACTCACAGAGCTGAAGTTATTAACCCTATGAAGACGTGTTCACACACACACACACACACACACACACACACACACACACACACACACACACACACACACACACACACACACACACACACACATAGCATTACACTGTAGTCGATCTGCTCTCTGTCCTTCCCATCCCCACCTGATCGATGGCTAGAATGCTCCATTCTTTTCACCTCACTAACCTCTCCAAAGGAATGGAAGTGAAGTGGCTCATGAAATTGACCTGACACAATCAACCACTTTTTCTGTCTCACTCTCTTTTTTTGTTCTCGTTTCCTCCCTCCCTGTCTCCCTCCCTCCGTGTCGCTCCCAGAGAGAAGATGACATATCTGGATCTGTCTTGCGCCTAATGTAGCATGATCTAATTCAGCTGAGATGGACACACCTGGCATTAGATTAACCTGCCCGGGGCACACCTGGTGCTCTGGGGATTTGATTAGGCTGTGATGGGCACAGCTGAGAGAGAGGACACGGGGATTGGATTCACCAGACAACTGGTACACATTGCAGGGAGAGCTGCTGTGCTGCTCTGCAGAGCTCATCTGTTAACTCATATACACACAGATGCATGTGCGCACACAGACATGTACACATGGAGGCACGGAGGCACACACACACACAGAAGGTCTGTCTGTTGGAGTACAGATGCTGAGGCGTCTGTTTGTAACTACAACCAATGTCGTGATGATAGTGTAGTCCCTCCCCTTTCCACATTCGCTTACATTCTGTGTCCTGCTACTAACTCCCTCTATTCCTCTCGACTCTGGTTAACCAAGGCTCTCTAACACAATCTGCCTCTTAGCCTCAAGCTATCTCAGGCAGTATCACAATAAACATGCCCTCGCTCATAAGACTCAAACTGACACAGGCCTCTTTGCCTAGACACATTTAGCCTCCAGTAAACACAAACTTTCTGCATTCTCTCCTCCTCCTTCCAGCTAATCAGCTCTCCTGTGTTCTCTGCCCTGCCTAAGACTTCTGAATATAGATGTCTGATATGTACAATATCTATTACTTTACTGTAGACTCCAGTGAGTGGCTTGTATAATATTCCACCAGTGTGTGACCTGTTTTAAACGGTTGGCTGTGATTGATTCAGTACTGTGTGCTGATAGTCTCACTGGTATGTGTTTAACCAGAGAGGAAGAGGCGAAGCGAGAGGAGTAACTGGGCCCAAAATCTGTCTTCTCCCAGTGGTTGGTGTTTTTTTCTTTGTTTTTTTTCCGCTCACCTAGCGAGGAGTATTTGTATGGAGGTCAACGAGTGTCACGGTCGTCATACGGAGGAGACCAAGGTGCAACGTGAAATGAATACATAACTCTTTAATTAAAGAGAGAACACTGAACAAACTATACAAAACGAACCGTGACGCTAATATGACTAGTGCAGACAGGCAACTAAACATAGAATAACAACCCACAAAATAACCAAGGAATATGGCTACCTAAATATGGTTCCCAATCAGAGACAACGATAAACAGCTGCCTCTGATTGAGAACCAATCTAGGCAACCATAGACGTTAAAACACCTAGACTAGAAAACCCCTAGACATACAAAACCCCCTAGACAATACAAAAACGAAACAAACCACCCTTGTCACACCCTGAGCTAACCAAATAATAAAGATAAAAAAGATAACTAAGGTCAGGGCGTGACAACGAGAGTTGAATTTGGTTAACAAAAAAATGAATAGCTTATTTGCCACATGTGGCTTATTTGATCGAATGGAAGTTTTGTAATGCTTAGGTTTTTACGAGTGTACGAAGTAGGACACGTGACAACTTTGAGAAAAAAACACTTTATATCGAAGTTGAGCCTGTTGTTCACTGCCCTCTCATTGGCTGGAATGGTCCCACCTGCCTCCTCCCGACTGCCTTGCATTTTTGAAGACATTTATTTTCATTGTTAGAGCAGCCACTTGAGTATCTAGTATATATATATATATATGTATATAATGGATCATCTGTGGTTTAACACACATCCCTGCCTCTAGCTACCACCCCTCCCTCATCTCAACAGGTCAGGAGGTCCATGTAGCTGCTGGCTCTGTGTGTGTGGTTCAATCCATCTTCCAGCAACAGGTGCCGAGTGGAATCAGTATCGAACTCTGACATCGACAATACAACGCAGAGAGGAGAGAGGAAGCAGGTAGGGCCAGTCATCAGGCGAGAAGCGAAGAGAGGAAAGTGCATTTCAAGACATCCATAGAGTAGAGTTGGCCTCAATGTTCCCTTAAAGCTGCACACGGGCGCGCAGCTCCCCCGGGACTGCCTCGCAGAATAAATTTCAGCCCGCACAGAGAAGCATGAGATTGAACTCCACTCAACTTTCTAGTTTTCCCCTTTAGTTAACACTATCAACGTTTCCCTCTACTGTGTGAATTGTGCTCGAATCAATGCAATATTAGCTACTGTCAATGCAACAACCTGAAGCTAAATAAAGTATGCAAGAGATTTTCTGTTAGGCAGAGCACATTGGAGTAGGATTCTATTGCATTTACAGGCATGACTCCGGCCCATACTGAGCTGGACTGTGTTTACAGCGTGAGGGGTTGCGAGTAGATGCGCTTGTTTTGAGATCAAAGCGAGAGTTGTGCACCTGTGCACATCTGTTTTATGTCTTAAAGGGGCAGTGTTGTATTTTGAGACAGGCTTTGATAAGCTAAGTAGCCAATAGGCAGAGGGTAGCACAATTTGTCTGATTCTCTATTATAATGGTGTGGGAAAAATAATGATATTTATTTTGTGAAGTGGTTTCTTGCATCAAACAACAGAACATTTTCAGTCACCTCCTTGTCTGAAGGAGCAACAGGTTCATTTCAATCCCTTTTTTTTTTCTCAAGGAATGTAGGCATTTTCTCCATAGTTTTTTTATGGTAGGTCTACATTAGGATCAAATAGCGACGGTAGCGTACTTGGCCACTGGTATAACTGTAACTTAAAGTGGGTACAAACGCAGTGTTCACAGTAAACGCGCCAGAAGTTGCACAGAATTTTCACAACGTTCAAGTCTGCGCTCATCAGACCTGAAATTTGCTCAGTGGCGAAAACAATTATGTGAACATTGGTTAGCCTCATCTCGTTTTTTTTCAAAGATTACAATATGGGAATAAAACAATCTAGTAAAATAACATTCACAGATGAGTCACAGTAGGTTGTGCATGACTGATGTGTACCAGTATTCAGTTGGCAACTGACTTCTGATATGATTTGCCCCTTTTTAAATGACTCAATGATTGCAAATGAGATATGAGATCAAGCTCACAGACACGGTTCCCTATTGTTATTCCGAGCATGGCATATCTCTGCTCTCTCTGTCAGGGAGCTTTACATTGTCTCCTCTCTTCTCCCATAGCGCAGACAGGCCTTTTGGGAAAACACAGTTAGGTTCCCATGGTTACAGTGGATGTACTGAAAAGTGTTTTTTTTTAACCCTCTGAATGTGGCTTATTTTCCATAGTAACATTCTCCTTCTTAATTTGTGCTCCTGGCACATTGTGCTTCATAGTCATTTGTATGCAGTGCAACTCCAGCTTCCTCCCTAAATGTGTGGCTGAGAGGAGCTGATGGGCTTTAAGAAGAGGTTTAGCAGCCAGCTGTGTGATATAACTTGTTCTCTAAAAAAGTAGAGAACAGACAACCCCCGAAAGGCCCTCCTCAAAGCAGCCTGTTATCAAGTCGCTCTGTTCCCAGAGACAGGCCTGTCTGCAGCCTTTTGTCTCAACCTACACTTACAGCCAGAACAGGTGTTCCTGCCTCGCCTTCATTTCAACACTGCTACCCCCGCCGTCTCACCTCACGTCCTTCTTTAACAAGCTGTTTGTTCCTCGTTCGCTGGGAGAGGAGCGAAGTGGGATTCGCTAATCTCTGAATTCATTATCCGCCTATTACCATCCCCGGCACCTGGGTCCCGACAGGCACTCCTGTGTTCCCTCCATCCTAAGCACACATTTATAAAGTCGCGACTGACTATACTGTCTGTCTGTTTCTAAAATCCCACTCCCAGCTCTGTGCTGTCCTAGTGCCTATGCTCCATTGTGTAAAACAAGCGGAGTACAATGGAATGGTGTCCTGTTTTTCCAAAGATGACACATGGCGTGACAAGGCTTTGTTTCTGTAGGGACAATGTGTTCTCCCCACATGTTAATGCTAATGTGTTGCTCAGTGATACATCACCTGCGGGCCGTTTACTATCCGTCTCGGGGGGGGGGGGGGGAGCTGCTGATGTGTATCGATCGTGAACACACACAAAAAAATAGGTAAATCAGCACATCTCCATGGTTATGGGGAGGTGGAGAGGGCGTAGAGGAGGGGCCCTGGCGTTTCGCTGTAGAGGCTAGCACAGAATCAGTGCAGGATCAGAATCAATGGCATCGATGGCAGTTTTTAGATTGGGTTTTGACAAGCTGATCCTCCATTGTGGGCACTATTGCACTCTATTGCTCTTCCTCACACACCAGCCCACCTCTGGCTGCAAACAACAATCCCTGTTCTCCAGGTTATTCACTGCTGACCATGGACGTTGTTTGTAATAGGTGACTACATCTGTCATACTGCATGTGTAATGTGTAGAGTTGTGCTATCCCCCACGGAATCTTCAATCCCCTCCATACGTACACTATTGAAGCTCTGCTTAACTAAGCATGGCCCTGAGAGTGATTTTATCTCACCGGGGTGCACATTTGTCTCATCTGAATAGCTTTCATGGGATTTAATCGCTTTCCAATTGTGCTCCAAGATATAATGGCACATCAAGTGTGTCTCAAGCACTCCCACTATGCTAACATTAAGCCAATCCCATCCACATAAGGATCCTCTCCTCAGTCGACATATATTCTTGTTCCCAGCGATGGGCCTTTGCCAGTTACCACTTTCTTAGAATGTTGTTATAGCACTGGCAAGCTAGGCTACCCGCCATGGTGACACCAGCAGTCCCAGAGGGTCACAGTAGAGCCAGTCTGCAGATGTTTAGCTCTATATCTTGTGTGTGTGTGTGTGTGTGTGTGTGTGTGTGTGTGTGTGTGTGTGTGTGTGTGTGTGTGTGTGTGTTAGCCCCCTCCCCAGTGTGTGTGAGCCACCTCTCTAAACCAACAGTGCTGTGAGCGATTAGCCTGGCTCTGTCCTGGTTAATGAGGTCCTTGTTAAAGTTGGATGTCTCTGTTCCACCGTAGTCGGGGAGACTTAGCGCCAGTTCCTCAGGGAGAAGATGAACCCCACTGAGTTCTGCCCCAGCGAGCAGAATAGTGATGTGTGGGTTAACTTATAACCCGCAGTCCCCGCGGTTATATCCTCAGGGCGGGCGGGTTCAGGATTGTTAAATATTGTGTGGATGAAGGGTGGGTTGAATAAAGAAAACAGTACCTTCAAAAATCCATTCTATTATTGTGCAGTTTATAGGTCACATTGAGGTTTTTCTTTCATTATTTTAGGCTGTCTGGCATTAGTGCTTAAGCCACAGGATCTAACTGTACAAGCGCCAAATAGCCTACATGCCAATCTCCAAATGTATTTGGGAAACGGCAGAAGAAGCTCAAGTCGATCCACAGAGACAAAAAGGACAATGTCCGAGTTTTAATTCAGTAGAGAAAAGCTGCGAAAGGGACAGTTGAAAATGAAGAGAAGGGAGGGCCAGAAAAGGTATGTTTGGGAAAGATTTGGTGGAGTGGTAAAAGAGGATGATAGCAGTTATGCTACGTTATGTGTGATGATTGTGAGGCGCTATACAGTCACAAGACAGGGACTTCAAATAGGCCGATGGCACATCAAGGGAACTGTAGCCCACTGTTCAGATGGGTTAAATGGAAACTGAAGTCTGGACACTGACTGTAGGTCTATAACCTCTCACATATTAGCAAATGCGGGTGGGTGCGGGTGAACAAACAGCGTACCCGCGCACCATTAGAGCAGAACACTGACGATGGCATCATGTGGTCACAGGAAACACTCTGCCTGCCTGCCTGTCTGTCTCACTCTGCAATGCCCCCAAGGGAGTTTGTGTTGTGTGTGTGTGTGTGTCTGTCTCTGTGTCTGTGTGTGTCCTTGTGTGCATGCTTAAATTGAATCTGTGTGTGCGTGTGCATGTGTGCGTTTTGAATGTCTGAGTATGGGGCAATGATACCATCAGAACTACCGTCCTCACCTCATCCCCTCACTGTAGAGCTCTGCATAACATATGGCTATCCTCAATACTGGGTCAAACAGATCTGGCTCATTTACGCAAGAAGTCTCCATGATGTGTCTCCAACATTCTTTTGATTTCAGTTGTTATTGAAGTAGCTTTAGGATTTTTCAGAAAAGCATTAGAAACAATGATGAAGTAATAAAGTCTACGTTTGGTTTACAGCTGTCTGGCTGAACTTAAAATGAGTTTCTCCTCATTACTCTGTTTTCTTCCTGCTTGACTGGGAAGGATGGTCTCCAGAAGACGCTCTGTTTCCAAGCCCGTTCTAACGGTAGTTCCAGTAGCTCCGAGACAGAGGCGGTGCTGTACACTATACATAATGATGTGTCACAGAAGCCATGCTACCTACTTGCCCTCAATAATGGTGTCTGCCAAAGCAATGAATAATGGAGGATAATGTTCCGTGTGTCTGCATGCCACTACCATTCTCTCCTGCCACTTTAATGAATAATAGATCCCCTGTTTCTTCTCCTCTCTCTCTCCTTCTCTCTTTCTTTAGGGACTGCAAGGAAGGGACGAGGGGACAACGAGCTGCATTAGAGGAGTGAGGGCAGTCTGAGGGCAACAGGATCTGAAAAGGAAGACTTGGCTGATATAGAGGAGGGAGAAGGTAACCCCAGGACTTAAGAAGGGGGGGGGGGGGAGGAGGGGGGTTAGGTGCAGCGCTGGACTGCAGGACTGAAGGACTGGATGCTAGCCTCAATAGGACCCAGCAGGTCCCAGCTCCCACAGAGATGGCCTCCAACTTCAACGACATCGTCAAGCAGGGATACGTCCGCATGCGCAGCAGGAAACTGGGGGTGAGTGGAGCCCCAAACTGAACTGGGGGTCTTTTGGGAGTCTCCGTCCTTAGCGAGGGGTGTGTGTGTGTGTGTGTGTGTGTGTGTGCTACTGCATGTCTTTTAACTGTCTGTATCTCATGAAAGAGAAAAGAGAAAAGGAAGTATGGACGATAACGGCCTGTTTTGTGCTCTGTAGTGTAGTGACAGTTTGTTGGTTGATGTATTCATTGATTTTCTCTTCACCTCTGCTTCAAGCCATGAATATGAACATGAAGTATACATATCAGTATGGTAATGCATATGAGTCAGTGCTGAATGACGTACATCTGGTTGTTGGAATTAGTCTTTTGGGGATGAGTCAGATGAATTATGTCAATGAACACAAATGAAATGTTTTAATTATACACTTATGAATATTAGTCAGTATGGCACAGACTGCCTGATTTACATTTGACATTTTAGCCTCCCGTATTTCTAGTCATCATAACGACTACGGAGCACAATTTATCTGCTTTAGTTGTATTGATTCTCCTCGAAACTGTAGAGGATTTTCATTCAGAGAAAATTCTCCTTTAAACGGCTCGTTTTTGGTTTCCCTCATTTTGAAGTATTGTTTTGTCTGTGTTGGCGTGAAGCCAGACTGAGGTGTGTCCTCACACTGAGGTCAAGCCCAGGCGTTATCAGAAGGAGACTGATAGCACGGAGGCGGAGTGATCGTGACACGTCGTGTGTCAGTGGAATAATGAACTGGAACCTGTTCTGTGAGAAAACGCCTTTATCAGACGAGGAAGGTAAACTGTCTGGTGAGAACACAGCCTGGTAAAAGAAGGGTTAGATTTGTATGGCAGGGCTGTTCTCTGTGTGATCCTCTCATGGTTTTCTTCGTTTTCCCCATAGAACCATTTATGGTTCCAGGTAGAACCTTTTAGTGACGAAAGGGTTCACTTGGAACCAAAAATAGTATTAGGCAAGTAGTTTGTGCATTAGTGGTTTAATCCTGCGGTCGTAAAGATACAGGCTTAGTGTCAGTGTGGTGTGGCAGTCCTCTGTAATGCACAGACTCAGTTACAGACACTGTAGCTCTAAGGAGAGATTACCCATGTCTGTATCTTTCTACCTACCCAGAGGAGACAGTGGACTACACACACACACACACACACACACACACACACTGGTTTCTCTCTCAGCTGGTTTTGGCCCAGTATCTCTTATTGTGGTGTACATACATGTTGATTTAAGACTTGGAGCCTTGTTGGATAGTCCCGAAAAGACCATCAGGCTAACCCCTCTCTTCTATCCCCTAACCATACCTACTGTCCTACCACCTCTTCCACCCAACCTCATACCTTCCTGCAGCGCTTTCTATCTCTGTGTCATGGCATGACGTCTCTTCTCTTCTCTGGCTGTAATTATTACAGGAGGCAGGGTCTTGGGTTTCTGACCTGAAGAGAACACCACCACAGTAGTTTAGGCTTGTCTCTCTCTATGTCCTCCTCTACTCCATTTCTATCTCCTTCGTGCCTCTGTGGTGGAGTCACTAGGAAGTGTGCACTCAGCAGGATTGGGGTTACCGTGGTGACGCATAGCTCCCCGGGGAAGCCAAGCAGTGGATTACCTGAGTTTGGTTTACACCCTCCTCTCTCATGTTCTCTCTCTCTGTTCACTTTCTCTGTCTGTCTGTCTGTCTGTCTATGTCGGTCTCTCTCTGTCTCTCTCTCTCTGTCGGTCTCTCTCTGTCGGTCTCTCTCTCTGTCGGTCTCTCTCTCGGTCGGTCTCTCTCTCTGTCGGTCTCTCTCTGTCTCTCTGTCTGTCTCTCTCTCTCTCTCTGTCTCTCTCTCTCTCTCTCTCTCTCTGTCTGTCTCTCTTTGTCTGTCTGTCTGTCTCTTTCTGTCTCTCTCTGTCTGTCTCTCTCTGTCTGTCTCTCACTGTCTGTCTCTCACTGTCTCTCTCTCAATTCAATTTCAATTCAATTTTAGAGCTTCATTGGAATGGGAAGGATATGTTAACATTGCCAAAGCAAGTGAAGTAGATAATAAACAAAAGTGAAATAAACAATAAAAATGAACAGTAAACAATACACTCACAGATGTTCCAAAATAATAAAGACATTTCAAATGTCATATTATGTCTATGTACAGTGTTGTAACGCTCTGAAAATAGTTAAAGTACAAAACGGAAAGTAAAGAAACATACAGCGCCTTGCAAAAGTACTCATCCCCCTTGGTGTTTTTCCTATTTTGTTGTATTACAACCTGTCATTTACATTTGATTTTTATTTGGGTTCCATGTAATGGACATACACAAAATAGTCCAAATTGGTGAAGTGAAATGAAAATAAATAAACCAACATAAAAGTGGTGTGTGAATATGTATTCACCCCCTTTGCTAGGAAGCCCCTAAATAAGATCTGGTGCAAACAATTACCTTCAGAAGTCACACAATTAGTTTGATTGCACACAGGTGGACTTTATTTAAGTGTCACATGATCTGTCACATGATCTCAGTATATATACACCGGTTCTGAAAGGCCCCAGAGTCTGCAACACCACTAATCAAGGGGCACCACCAAGCAAGCACCATGAAGACCAAGGAGCTCTCCAAACAGGTCAGGGACAAAGTTGTGGAGAAGTACAGTTCAGGGTGGGTTATAAAAGAATATCGGAAACTTTGAACATCCCACAGAGCGCCATTAAATCCATTATTAAAAAATGGAAATAATATGGCACCACAACAAACCTGCCAAGAGAGGGCCGCCCACCAAAATTCACGGACCAGGCAAGGAGGGCGTTAATCAGAGAGGCATCAAAGAGACCGAAGATAACCCTGAAGGAGCTGCAAAGCTCCTCAGCGGAGATTGGAGTATCTGTCCATAGGACCACTTTAAGCCGTACACTCCACAGAGCTGGGTTTTACGGAAGAGTGGCCAGAAAAAGCTATTGCTTAAAGAAAAACATAAGCAAACACGTTTCGTGTTCGCCAAATGGCATGTGGGAGACTCCCCAAACATATGGAAGAAGGTACTCTGGTCAGATGAGACTAAAATGTAGCTTTTTGGCCATCAAGGCAAATGCTATGTCTGGCGCAAACCCAACACCTCTCATCACCCCGAGAACACATCTCTACAGTAAAGCATGGTGGTGGCAGCATCATGCTGTGGGGATGTTTTTCATCAGCAGGGACTGGGAAACTGGTTAGAATTGAAGGAATGATGGAGGGTGCTAAATACAGGGAAATTCTTGAGGGAAACCTGTTTCAGTCTTTAAGAGATTTGAGACTCTGGACGGAGGTTCACCTTCCAGCAGGACAATAACCCTAAGCATACTGCTAAAGCAACACTCCAGTGGTTTAAGGGGAAACATTTAAATGTCTTGGAATAGCCTAGTCAAAGCCCACACCTCAATCTAATTGAGAATCTGTGGTATGA
Source organism: Oncorhynchus clarkii lewisi (assembly GCF_045791955.1). Lineage (NCBI taxonomy): Eukaryota > Metazoa > Chordata > Actinopteri > Salmoniformes > Salmonidae > Oncorhynchus > Oncorhynchus clarkii. The sequence continues at coordinate 12,053,100 of NC_092172.1, read as the reverse complement.
CTAAAAGATTGCTGTACACTAGCAGAACCTATCCAACTTGAAGGAGCTGGAGCAGTTTTGCCTTGAAGAATGTGCAAAAATCCCAGTGGCTACATGTGCCAAGCTTATAGAGACATACCCCAAGAGACTTGCAGCTGTAATTTCTGCAGAAGGGGGGGGGGGGGGGGGGGGGGTGAATAGCTCAAGTTTTCCTTTTTTTGTCTTATTTTTTGTTTGTTTCACAATAAAATATTTTTCCTCTTCAAAATGGTAGCCATGTTGTGTAAATCAAATCATACAACCCCCCCCCCAAAAAAATTTTTTATTTTTATTCCAGGTTGTAAGGCAATAAAATACAAAGCGGGGTGAATACTTTCGCAAGCCACTGTACATACTGTACGGATTGTATTTGTTTGTTCTTCACTGGTTGCCATTTTCTTGTGGCAACAGGTCATAAATCTTGTTGCTGTGATGGCACCCAGTAGATATTGGAGTTTATCAAAATTGAGTTTTTGAATTCTTTGTGGATCTGTGTAATCCAAGGAAAATATGCGTCTCTAATATGGTCAAACATTTGGCAGGAGGTTAGGAAGTGCAGCTCAGTTTCCACCTAATTTTTTGTGGGCAGTGTGCACATAGGCAGACCTGGCTTTCAAGAGAAGACAGGCTATGACGGCCTTTCTCAATAGCAAGGCTATGCTCACTGAGTCTGTACATAGTCAAAGCTTTCCTTCAGTTTGGGTCAGTCACAGTGGTAAGGTATTCTTCCGCTGTGTACTCTCTGTTTAGGGCCAAATAGCATTCTAGTTTGCTCAGTTTTTTTGTTGTTAATTCTTTCCAATGTGTCGAGTAATTATCTTTTTGTTTTCTCATGATTTGGCTGGGTCTAATTGTGTTGCTGTCCTGCGGCTCTGTGGGGTCTGTTTGTGTTTGTCAACAGAGCCCCAGGACCAGCTTGCTTAGGGGAATCTTCTTCAGGTTAATTTCTCTGTAGGTGATGGCTTTGTTATGGAAGGTTTGGGAATCACTTCCTGGTTGTAGAATTTAATGGCTTTTTTTCTGGATTTCGATAGTTAGCGGGTATCGGATATTTTTGCATGCAGTCTCAATTTGCTGTTTGTCCCATTTTGTCAATTCTTGCTTGATGAGCGGACCCCAGACCTCACAACCATAAAGGGCAATGGGTTCTATAACTGATTCAAGTATTTTTAACCAGATCCTAATTGGTATGTAGAATTTTATGTTCCTTTTGATGGAATAGAAAGCCCTTCTTGCCTTGTCTCTCAGCTCGTTCACAGCTTTGTGGAAGTTACCTGTGGCACTGATGTTTAGGCTGAGGTGCGAATAGTTTTTTGTGTGCTCTAGGGCAACGGTGTCTAGATGGAATTTGTATTTGTGGTCCGGAAATTTGTATTTGTGGTCCTTTTTTTGGAACACCATTATTTTTGTCTTACTGAGATTTACTGTCAGGGCCCAGTTCTTTCTGTCTGTCTCTCTTTCGCTGTCTCTCTCCTTCGCTGTCTCTCTCTCTCGCTGTCTCTCTCTCGCTGTCTCTCTCTGGAATCTTGTCACGGCATGATTTTTCACGCCTTATTTTCTCCTCCTTCATTTCTGCCTCGTATTTATCTTATTTTCTTTCTTTTTACCCATTCATCCTCTCCCTGTGTTTTCTTCTCCTCCTCGCCGCATCTCCTTGCAGTGAGCACACAAAGTGAAATCAGAGGCCTTCACTCTGTCATTGTTTAAGTCGATTTTCCCCCCAGGTGTTCTGTATTATGAATTTGTGCGGAATAACAACACAATGCCATAAACTCCCGCATATGTGGCACAATTGCTATTTACAGCCGTGTTCCTGCTTATCCTCCAGTTCTGCTATGTAAATGTGTGAGTCCGCATTAGCAGTTGAAACCAAGCCTGTGTTCTGTTAGGAGTTTTAACGCTAGCTTCAATGGACAGCCGCCCAACTGGCCATGTCTCTCTGACACCACAGCTAGCCTGATTTTAAAGACTTCTAAAGACTATGGTCCAGTTGGTGGTCTGGCTTTCATCTCTGAAACAATTCCCTGATATTGTAGTTGGAGTTTAAATTTTATAAAGCCCTGTGGTTTTTGGGGATAACATTCCTCTGTGTTTGCTGAATGTTCTTCTGTGTGTCAGTGAGAGGAGGGCATGGTAAAGGGCTGTGATTGACAGCTGATGGTCCCAGAGGAGCGCTGGACCTGAGTGTGATAGTATAGCACCCAGAAGCTGTCTGATAGCATCCCAGAGTCGCCTCTTCACTGTTGACGTTGAGACTGGTGCTTTGCGGGTACTATTTAATGAAGCTGCAGGTTGAGGACTTGTGAGAAGTCTGTACACTCTAATGTACTTGTCCTCTTGCTCAGTTGTGCACCGGGGCCTCCCACTCCTCTTTCTATTCTGGTTAGAGGCCAATTTGTGCTGTTCTGTGAAGGGAGTAGTACACAGTGTTGTACCAGATCTTCAGTTTCTTGGCAATTTCTCGCATGGAATAGCCTTAATTTCTCAGAACAAGAATAGACTGACGAGTTTCAGAAGAAAGTCTTTGTTTCTGGCCATTTTGAGCCTGTAATCGAACCCACAAATGCTCAAGATACCCAACTAGTCTAAAGAAGTCAATTTTTATTGCTTCTTTAATCAGAACAATAGTTTTCAGCTGTGCTAACATAATTGCAACAGGGTTTTCTAATGATCAAGTAACCTTTTTAAAATGATAATCTTGGATGAGTTAACACAATGTGACATTGGAACACAGGAGTGATGGTTGCTGATAATGGGCCTCTGTACGCCTATGTAGATATTCCTTAAAAAATCTGCCGTTTCCAGCTACAATAGTCATTTACAACATTAACAATGTCTAGACTATATTTATGATCAATTTGATGTTATTTTAATGGACAAAAAATTTAAGTGACCCCAACTTGTGAACGGTAGTGTATGTGCATACCAAAACGCATATAAGCATACCACATGCCTACACAGATTCAAGCTATGCAAATATATACACTCCCCCTAAAAAAGCTACCATGTGCACGAATTCACACATACTGTAGACACGATGTATAAACACAACATTTATAATAGTTCCCCTGTCCACTTCTCTTATCACATACGAGCACACTCTGTCTGCAGAGACCAGAACAAGCACTCAAACACACTATCTTTTTTCCCTGTCAAATGTGTACCCAGACAGTCACCTTCCTCTCCTGCCAAAACCCTGCCAGTCTACTGCCACGCTGGCCTAGTAAGGCTGGACAGCTGGCCTCACCATCTCGGTCTCTCCTCCATAGCCTATCAGAGCTGTTCCAGACCGCTGCTCTTCTTTGCTCTGTCCTCCCCCTCCTCTCTCCTCCCCCCCTATCCGCTATTCCTCCTCCCCTCCAGCTCTCACTTTCACTCTCCCCAGAAGACCCTTGACTTCCCCAGTCATCTGGGCAGGCTAATTAACTCTCTCTCTTTCTCCCTCATCTCCTCACTCTACCTTTCCCTTTCAGCCTCTCCCTCCTGCTGTGTGTCAGTTAAATTGCAGCAGTCCAATCAGACTAATAACAGGCTGTTTAGCATTCTGCTTCCGTTGGCGCTGTACTAGCTGGCTTCTCCTCGCCTCTTCTAGGCTCGGTGGAGGAACGGCCCTAATTGCTTCGCAGCCATCCCACTTGACTGTGTCCTGTTTTATAAGCAGGCCGGGAGGAACATCATGAGACACTTTACTGGTGAATCAACAGACGATCCAAGGTTGATCAGGGAGGATGGAGAAGGTCTGAGGAGATCTGGTTTAGGTAAACACAATGTCAGCGAGGACGTGTTAAATGTTTAATCCCACCTGAAGAGAGAGAGGGCTGATTTGAACTGATTGACTGACTCCGACTCACTCAGACTGGGCAGAACCTTCTGGAATAACAGCTCGGTATCTTTGTCCTGATCTCTCCTGGTTTTGACCTACCACCGTGTGTCTAGTCTAGGAATGTTAGTATGATCCTGTGACTTTCCACTGTATAAACAGAGCCGACTGTATGATGCGTAGATTGCCTCTAGCTAGATATTACACTGACACGCGACGGATCTGTGGTTTTGTTTCCTCACCACTTGTATCTGGCAGCGGTTGGGGAAAATTGCAAGCGAAACCTCAGAACGTTGTTTTCTCAAGTTCAGGCAATCCTAATGGCGTTAGGTCAAACTACTGTTTTGATGGGAGGGAGAATGATGTTGAAAATAACAAGCATCAGAAATCTAATGGCTCACTTTGAGAATCAAGCAGACTCCCTTCACCTCACAATCCCCCTGCCTCTCTGAGCCCGTTCCCACAGCTGCAGTGACAGATCTACCTCTCTCGTCTATCTCTCTCCTCTGTTCCCGTCTCTCTCCTTTTTCCTCCCCCGTTCTCATTTCTCTACCTGAGCCAGCCCCCCTGAGGAGCCAGTCATGGTGAGCTTCCAATGGGATCAGCTTAGAACGTTTGGATGCTGATTTATGTTTCCCATTCAGATTTCTAAGTGAATTTAGGGGAATTCGTTTTGAATAAGATGGTGCCAATCATTCCCATTAATTTTCTATTCAGACCTGCACATTTCTCATATTCTGAACCACACAGTGTGTGTGTGTGTGTGTGTGTGTGTGTGTGTGTGTGTGTGTGTGTGGTATAATAAGCTGGACATCAGCCTGGTGTCAACCTGTTACCGTTATTAGCCGGTTAATCCTGGGATCAGGCCGGGGTGGGGCTCGTCCCAATTGGGCTGCTGTGACAGGCAGGATCTCCTGGGAGCTAGGGGGGATTAATGTAGGCTAACTGCCTCTGGCCCCTTCTGGGGCAGTCGGGAGCCAGAGATGAGGAGGAGAACCAGGGTGGAGCCAATTAGACTGAGGAGGGCAATCTGAGTGGATTAGCAGAACGACTGTACAGGGAAGATGCATTAGTGGTGCAGGATGTAGTTCACGTGTGTGGGTATGTGGGTAATGTATTTACACACTACGCTGTATCTGGATTGTTGTGTTCCTGTCAGTGTGTCTAAAGAAGAGCTCAGATATCACTCTCTGAAAGGGTTCTTAAAGGGGTGTAATGGCTGCGATATAGATCATTGATAACCCTTATGAATGCTGAGCCCACTCTCGGTAAGTGTGTGACTTGACTTTTCACATTCTCTTATCGGTCCCACTGGGGAGATCGATAGTTCCTTACTCATGCCCTACTAATGCAAGGTTCTCTCGCTCTCACTCACTCACTCACTCACTCACTCACTCACTCACTCACTCACTCACTCACACCTCCCGGCCTGTTTACAGGGGATTAGCTCCACCTCAGGGGAGAGAGCCATGCAAGCATGTCTACCTGCCTGGAATATCAATGGCAACCTACAAAATACTGCCCTTTCGCTGTTCAGAAATGGCATGGGAGCAGGGACATTTGGAATACAATGGGAGACCATCTCCACAAATCTCATTGTTACAGGCACCTTTGCTTTCAACAGATAAAAGGGGGGACAAAAGGTCTTTCTCTCGCTCTTTCTTTGTCTGTCTTTCTGTCCGTGGTGGCCAGAGTAATTCTCCCTGTAGAGGTGCTTTTTGACGTGGCTGGGTCAGTCTGTTTAAAATGCATTAGGCCTGGGTCAACAGGGCAGGGAGCATGGCTCCTCTCTTCTGGGGGACAAAGACCCTTGAAATTGGTGACAGCAGAGGTGGATAAGGTGGCTGACCTGTGACCTTAGGTTTGCTGTGCTCCGTCAGAGGTGATGGAGTGTGTGTGTGTGTGTGTGTGGATGGGCTGTTCCTGCCGCTGAACACAGTATGATCAGAGAGACACTGAAATAGATTTTGGATTGCTTCAAATTCTATTTTTTGAGGCAAGGTAGGCTAATACATGACTATTCAGTTCTGAACGATGTGACGTCCATCACTTCCTCATATTTAATGAGCCAAGGTATCGGAGCAGAATTAACAGCTCCCACTCCTCTCTCTCTCTCTCCCTCTGTCCCTGTCTACCATATCCTCTGTTTCACTCTCCCTTTCTTTTTTCATCTCTGTCGCTGCTCCTCCACCCACTAGCTTAATTACCAGGCTTCATAGTCAGTTTGCCTGGCAAGGCCTGATTGCTCTGAGCACTGGAGCTGAGGGCGGGGAAGAAGGGGGAGAACAGAGGGGGGCACGATAGTGGACTGCAAGATTGCCAACACACACACGCACACAGGTCCAATGAAGCACTGAGCCAATTGGTTTGGGATAACATTGGGGAGAATCAGGAGCTAGATGGCAGATACACAGAGGTAACTCTCCATTGAACAGCTTAATATCGTTAAGAAATAATGGACTGGTGAGCACCTGCTCTCAACACGCCGTCAGCTATCCCACTGAAGGTAGCGTTTTCATCCCGCTGACGCCAAGATCAGACAGGCAAACTGCGATAGAGGAGCCGAGGCCGTCTTTTTGAAGGCTCCCTCTCTCCTCAAGGTTCAAACTCATTGTCACCAATTTAAAAAACGACACATCAGAGCAACGCTTTTTCCTTTCACCATGTCTCCATTTGAGCACGCTCACATTACGGTGTGCCTTTGTTGATGGCGCTCTTGTTTAATCTCTCGATAAATACAATTGCATATTTAATTGGTCTTGTTATCTCTGTCACAGTGACACCGGTGTATGTCTGTCTACAGCAGTGAGACATTGTCACTCAGTTCAGGGTCTTTGTATTCATTATACTAAGTCAGTGCACTAAGGGATTTCACTGGCTCTGTGGCCCCTAGCTAATCAACAGGGATGTGATAATGGGTTAGGGAAAGCGGAATGTGGGGATTGGCTTAGGGATGGCTGGCCGTTCCGTACTGTACGGTGCAGGTCCTGAGGTTGCCCTGGCAACAGGAGGTTTGCTTTAGAAGGACAGTGGAACATCAATCAAATAAAGGCCCTGCCTTTTATAACAGATAAAGGGGATAAATGCCACTAAAGCAGTAGCTATCTTATTTGTGTGTGTGTGTGTGTGTGTGTGTGTGTGTGTGTGTGTGTGTGTGTGTGTGTGTGTGTGTGTGTGTGTGTGTGTGTGTGTGTGTGTGTGTGTGTGTGTGTGTGTGTGTGTGTGTGTGTGTGTGTGTGTGTGTGTGTGTGTGTGTGTGTGTGTCTGTGCCTGTGCCTGTTCGCATTACTGCGATGGATTTCTCATTATTCCGTCAGGAGAGTTTGTGTCTTTGTCTGCCTCTTAACTCAATATCATATGTATAATAGAATTGTCTTGCATAAACAGAGTTTGACTGATGACAAGGACCCGGAGCGCTCCTTCTCATTTTCTACCTGTCTCGTTCTCTCTCATTCTCTCTGTGTCTCTCTTTCACTCATTGCTAATCACTAAATGCTATTTTGATTTTCTTCTAACGCTTCCTGGTTAATTGATCAGGTAAACCAGAGACAACCATTGTGTGCCTGCTCTTGATAGCAAAAGATTGTAAATCGTTATGCTTGAAATGGGGTGTATATGGTCCAAATTGACTTGCTGTTGGGTGGCTGGTTGCAGTATGTTAACTGTTGTTTTTGTGTTGAGATTTACCGCCGCTGCTGGCTGGTGTTTAAGAAGTCGTCCAGTAAAGGACCACGCAGACTGGAGAAGTACACTGATGAGAAGTCCGCTTACATCAGAGTCTGTCCTAAGGTACGAGTGCTGCATTATAAGTCACGTTTCAATTGACACATGTCAGTTTGAAGGAGGATGTCTGTGTGCGGCGTGTATGGTATTACTGTGAGTGGGTGATACACATATATATATATATACACAGTGGGGCAAAAAATTATTTAGTCAGCCACCAATTGTGCAAGTTCTCCCACTTAAAAAGATGAGAGCAGCCTGTAATTTTCATCATAGGTACACTTCAACTATGACAGACAAAATGAAAAAAATCCAGAAATCAGGAAGTAGGATTTTTAATGAATTTATTTGCAAATTATGGTGGAAAATAAGTATTTGGTCAATAACAAAAGTTTATCTCAATACTTTGTTATATACCCTTTGTTGGCAATGACAGAAGTCAAACGTTTTCTGTAAGTCTTCACAAGGTTTTCACACACTGTTGCTGGTATTTTGGCCCATTCCTCCATGCAGATCTCCTCTAGAGCAGTGATGTTTTAGGGCTGTTGCTGGGCAACACGGACTTTCAACTCCCTCCAAAGATTTTCTATGGGGTTGAGATCCGGAGACTGGACCTTGAAATGCTTCTTACGAAGCCACTCCTTCGTTGCCCAGGCGGTGTGTTTGGGATCATTGTCATGCTGAAAGACCCAGCCATGTTTCATCTTCAATGCCCTTGCTGATGGAAGGAGGTTTTCACTCAAAATCTCACGATACATGGCCCCATTAATTCTTTCCTTTACACGGATCAGTCGTCCTGGTCCCTTTGCAGAAAAACAGCCCCAAAGCATGATGTTTCCACCCCCATGCTTCACAGTAGGTATGGTGTTCTTTGAATGCAACTCAGCATTCTTTGTTCTCCAAACACGACGAGTTGAGTTTTTACCAAAAAGTTATATTTTGGTTTCATCTGACCATATGACTTTCTCCCAATCTTCTTCTGGATCATCCAAATGCTCTCTAGCAAACTTCAGACGGGCCTGGCACTGCAGGATTTGAGTCCCTGGCGGCGTAGTGTGTTACTGATGGTAGGCTTTGTTACTTTGGTCCCAGCTCTCTGCAGGTCATTCACTAGGTCCCCCCGTGTGGTTCTGGGATTTTTGCTCACCGTTCTTGTGATCATTTTGACCCCACGGGGTGAGATCTTGCGTGGAGCCCCAGATCGAGGGAGATTATCAGTGGTCTTATATGTCTTCCATTTCCTAATAATTGCTCCCACAGTTGATTTCTTCAAACCAAGCTGCTTACCTATTGCAGATTCAGTCTTTCCAGCCTGGTGCAGGTCTACAATTTTGTTTCTGGTGTCCTTTGACAGCTCTTTGGTCTTGGCAATAGTGGAGTTTGGAGTGTGACTGTTTGAGGTTGTGGACAGGTGTCTTTTATACTGATAACAAGTTCAAACAGGTGCCATTAATACAGGTAACGAGTGGAGGACAGAGGAGCCTCTTATTAAAGAAGAAGTTACAGGTCTGTGAGAGCCAGAAATCTTGCTTGTTTGTAGGTGACCAAATACTTATTTTCCACCATAATTTGCAAATAAATTCATTAAAAATCCTACAATGTGATTTTCTGGATTTTTTTCTCATTTTGTCTGTCAAAGTGATGAAAATTACAGGCCTCTCTCATCTTTTTAAGTGGGAGAACTTGCACAATTGGTGGCTGACTAAATACTTTTTTGCCCCACTGTGTGTGTGTGTGTGTGTGTGTGTGTGTGTGTGTGTGTGTGTGTGTGTGTCATTAGAAAGTCAGTCATTCAGTCCGTCTGTTCTCTGAGCCCCCTGTTTAGCTGCAGGGAGCAAACGTGCGTGTCTGAAAGGATCAACGCACACACACACACACACACACACACACACACACACACACACACACACACACACACACACACACACACACACACACACACACACAGAGGAGGCTGAAGGAGATGAGAGTAACACAGATCAAAGCCAGCCTCCCACTCCCAGCCAGAATCCAGGTCTCTCTGAAGTGTGTGAGCATAGGGTGACCACTACACCTGACTTCAACACTCCCTCTTTCTCTCCTCTCCTTTCTCTCGGAAAACTGAATCCGGTCAACCGGCAGCACATCATACAGTATTTAGACAGCTTGTCTGACCCTTTCAACCTCTCTCCGTGTTTGTCTGATCTCTTGAACTTTCCTGTTGCCCAGGTGACCGAGATCAGCAATGTGAAGAATGTCACAAGGCTCCCAAGGGACACCAAGCGCCAGGCAGTAGCCATCGTCTTTACCGATGACACCTCGCGCATGTTCACCTGTGAATCAGGTGCTCCACACCACACCTACCTTATTGCAATAGATGTTTTCTCACGGTGTACAATCATCTCTGAAGTTTCCTGTTTTATGACGTCTCTCTTTGCATCCCATTGGTCTAAACTTAGAGCTAGAAGCAGAGGAGTGGTTCAAAACCCTGTCAATCGAATGCCTGGGGACCCGCCTCAATGACATCAGTCTAGGAGAGCCAGACTTGCTGGCAGCAGGTGTTCAGTGTGAACATACAGGTGAGTGTCTGACCAGCACCATGGCACAGTCCTGCTCGACTTTGCTTTATGGCTATTTTTGCATTCATTATTTCTTTGTTTGCTCAGAATGTTTGCATTTTCCTACGATGACAAACACCTAAGGATCATGAATCGTAGGCTACACACTTATCTCTCAGCCTCCCAGATCTGGGAAACTACACTCCTTTGTTCCCCGCGCGGGCTTACCTGTTGCTGCTGATCAAGATAACCGAAGGCAACGAAGAAGAGGAAGTTATCACTATGCTTTCAACCATCTAAAAACACAACCAAATTCTAATGGAAATAAACGATGTCTGATTGTTGGTTCAGTTGTCATCTAAATGTGTTGTCACTGAGCTTTCAACCATTTTTTAAAAAGCACAACAAATACAATGGCAGATATTTAGTATTTCTACATCTTAACGTGTTATCACTGTGCTTCATCTAACAGCACGACCAAATGACCGGAATTGCAGTTGAGAGGACATTATAAAGTACATGGTGCAAAGTGATCAACGCTGTTCGGTTTTCTGCGCAGATTATTACAGCAATGGGGAAGATCTCTACAGACCTGCAGCCTCGCTGTCTTGAACATGATCCCTTTCTATGATGACATAAGAAGACATTTATAGTTACAGTATGCTAACCTCAAAATGTGGCCGTGGATGTGCTACTCGTTTCAACGTTGAATAACTACTGTCACATAAGTTTGTAAAATAGGCTATTTACTATATTACAAAAGTAATATTGAATTGTGTTTGGTTGACAACGCAAACGAATATCAACATTTTAAAGGATATCTAATGCTTCGTCTGAGCCCCTGGCTTAATCCTCTTCTTTAACTTGAATTTTTGCTTTAGTTAGAGGTGAATCCAACATATCATTTGTTGAGATACTGTATCGCATTTTCAACTCTGCTGATAGGTTTGCCAAAAACAATGTTGCCTTATAGCCTGTAACAAATGTGCCCACTCTGGTCTTGGTACTTTCTCTCCAGCTGCTCATGAAGGCATTTCCACTGCCATCTGTCGCATAATTCATTTTACAGACACAATAAGATTCCACCTTGTCTAGCGTATTTTGTTTTGTCGACATTTGGAAAGTGTACAGAAAAATGTGCTGTTTCCATCAGGCCTGTCATTAAATGTTTTATCCGACATGTACTTTACTCACATTAAAAGATTGGATGGAAAACCTGGTTATTGAAAAAAATTCCATGTCACAATGCACGTCACAATACATTGACAAATTACGTTGAAACAACATTGATTCAACCAGTTTGTTCCCAGTGGGATGGTTTATGGACACTCGACTCTGCTATTTAGCTTTTCCATTTTCCGTATGGATCGAACGGCGCCTTCTGGTAAGAGTAGGGAGAGGTGTACTCCTCCTCATCAACAATTCCTGGTGTACCGAAGTTGAAAACATCTTAAGCTCCTGTTCATCTGACCTGGAGTTTATGATGCTAAAATGTCAACCCCGCTATATGCTCAGAGAGTTCACGCATGTTATTATCACAGCTGTGTACATACCGCCACAAGCGAACACCAAGGCGGCACTCAGTAAACTGTACATTAGCCAGAAAGAATCCTCACACCCGGAAGCAGTCTTTATTGTCATGGGGAATTTTAACCAAGCATGTGTGAAACTAATTCCTTCACTCTTCTGGGAATGCTTTTCACTAGATGTTGGAACATTGCTGCGAGGACTTGCTTGCATTCAGCCACAAGGGCATTTTGTGAAGTCGGGCACTGATGTTGGGCGATTAGGCCTGGCTAGCAGTCGGTTATACATTTCATCCCAAAGGTGTTTGATGTGTACAAGGGAAACACGTACGAGCTCAACCTATCCAATAGGGACCCAAAATGACAATACAGACTCAAACTTGAATTGATGTTCAACAAGGCTCACGACTCATGTGGCAAGGACTAGCGACTATCAAATACTAGAAAGGCAAATCCAGCTGTGTGGTGCCCACCAAAGCCTCCCTCCCGACAAGCTTAACACATTCTATGCATGCTTTGAAGCAGACAATACCGAGCCATCCAGGAAGACTCTCGCTGCTCCAGACGGCAAGATGATTTTGCTCTCCGAGGCTGACTTGAGTTTGAGAACTGTCAAAAGAGTGAATACTCACAAAACCGCATCCTCAGAGTGTGTGCTGACCAGCTGGTGGGCATCTTCTCTGACATATACAACCTGTATTCCGCACCTGCTTCAAGGAAACCACAATCATCCCAGTGCCAAAGAAAAACAAGGTGACATGCCTAATGACGATCAGCCCGTAGCACTTACCCCGGTCATCATGAAGTGCTTCGAGAGGCTGGTCATGGCCCACATCAAGACCAGCATGCCAGACACACTGGACCCACTACAATCTGCCTACCGCTCCAACAGATCCACGGAAGAGGCCATTTCCATTACTATTCACATGGCCGTAACACATCTGGACAAGAGGAACACCTACGTGATAATTCTGTTCATTGACAGTTCAGCATTCAACACTATAGTTCCCTCAACTCGTCACCAAGCTCAGAGCCCTGGGCTTGGTACATGAATTGCTCTGTTCACGACTACTAGGCAATCCAGCGGGTAGTGAAGACGGCTCAGAACGTCACTGAGACCGTGCTCCCACCAATCCTGGACAATTACTCGAAACAGGACCTGCTCATTCTGAAGAAAGTTGATCAGGAGGAGTATGGGGATCCAACGTTTGAGGGGGAGGTCCGAAACCCAGATGACCCTGATGTAGCGTGGGCTGTCAGGAGGGATAGCACATGCAGCTTCTACCAGCTCCCTCCTCCCACAGACATCGAGAGCATGAGGAAAAACATGATCAAGGAGCAGAAGGTCTTTGCCCTCATCAAAGAGATTCTCACCTACATGGGGTTCATGTGGATGTTGCTCCAGGTGGCGTATGGTCAGCGGGACCCTAACGCTTACTTCCTGACTCAGCACATTTGGCAGCTTCAGCCAAGGGATCTAAGACAGCATGAGCCACAGAGATGCATTCACCTGGGCAAATACCTCTCTGCTCAGCAACCTCTTTGGAGAGTTCCCAGGTTTCATCACAGATGGGAACTCCAAACTGGTTGGTAATGCCCGTCTTCACCAGATGAGGGTGCAGAAGAACTCATGTGGCATCGCCCGCTCCATGCACCAGGCTGTACCTGACTGTCATGGTCCATACTCATGGGAGGTGGAGGACATGAGCTCCTATGGGCCAGGCTGGAACCGCTCTGCGAGTGAAAACACCTCAAAGACCCTCCGCAGCCCCTGGCAGTACCAAACCCAGGCCCGACTCAGATCCCAACCCTTCTGGGGCAGTGTGGTCCTCCACAGGGGAGGGGGGGTTTGTGGTGGAGTGAGTTCTGTGAGTCACAGAATGCTAGCAGTACCCTTCAGTATCTGTTTGACAACACCTGGCTTGATATGTTCACCCGAGCAGTCTTTGTAGAGTTCACATTGTCACACTCGTGCTGTAGAGCGTTCCAGTTTCGCAGTGAGCTGCAGAGTGTCCGACTATACCAGCCTACCGGTGGACTCCACATCTTTGTCATGGCCTCTGAGGTCATCTATTTCCTCTTTATCCTCTACTACATGTATGTTCAGGGCAAGCTAATGAAGCAGCAGAAGTGGGCTTAATTCAAGACAAAGTGCAACCGCCTGGAGCTCGCCATCATCCTCCTGAGTTGGAGCACACTGTCTGTCTTCATTAAGAGGAGCCTGCTAGGGAACCGGGACATGGAGTACTACCACAACCATAAAGACCAGTTTGCCAGTTTCCACGAGACAGCCACAGCAGATGTAGTGCTGGGGTATCTGATCGCATTCCTGGTGCTACTGGCTACAGTGGCATCTGCTGAGGCTCAACCCCAAGCTACACATGATCACAGCCGCACTGCAACGAGCCTGGACTGACATACCAGGCTTCCTCGTAGTTATCACCATTATGTTCCTGGCCTATTCTATCACTTCTTATGTGATGTATGGCTGGAAGCTGTACTCTTATAGGACTCTCTTGGATGCTGCTCTGACCATGGTTAGCTTGTAACTGGGCATCTTCAACTATGACGAGGTTCTTGATTACAACCCGGTGAGTTCCTCATTGGATCCTGCATTATATTCATGACCTTTGTGGTTCTGAACCTGTTCATCTCAGTCATCCTGGTGGTGTTTACTCAAGATAAAATACATCACAAGCCCTCAGAGGAGGAAGAGATAGTGGAGCTGATGCTGATGAAGCTCTGCAGCTTGTTTGGAATAAAAATTAAGAATGGCATGACTGCCTCAGCAACTAACAGAGGATTCTCCACTATATCCTCATAGATGATTACTTCTAAGTACTGGTGTACCACGCTGTATGTATTCACAGGGAGCTGTCATTTTCAGTTCTGTTATTTCATAGGAGCAGTGATGCATTTGTTGACTTGTTGCCTCTAGCAGTTTAGTTGTCTAATATATCATGCATAAATGAGTCTATTTGTGCCGTTTTGTGATCTGAAGCAAAGCGTTCAAAATATGGAGGAAATAACAACTCCTTCTGTTACCTCACTTTTCTGTCACAAATACACATATGTTTGGTTACTATGATGACATGTAAGGAGACAACAATGAGGAGGTGAGCAGGATACAAAGATATTGCTAATACAACAACATTGGAATTACAGTTGAAGTCGGAGGTTTACATAAACCTTAGCCAAATACATTTAAACTCTGTTTTTCACAATACCTGACATTTAATCCTAGTAAATAAATCCCAGTTTTAGGTCAGTTAGGATCACCACTTTATTTTAAGAATGTGAATGTCAGAATAATAGTAGAGTGATTCAGCTTTTATTTCTTTCATCACATGCCCATTGGGTCAGAAGTTTACATACACTCAATTAGTATTTGGTAGCATTGCCTTTAAATTGTTTAATTTGGGTCAAACGTGTCGGTTAGCCTTCCACAAGATTCCCACAATAAGTTGTCTGAATTTTGGCCCATTCCTCCTGACAGAGCTGGTGTAACTGAGTCAGGTTTGACCCATTTGTGACCAAGCTTTAATTTCTTGCCTGATGTCTTGAGATGTTGCTTCAATATATCCACATAATTTTCCTGCCTCATTATGCCATCAATTTTGTGAAGTGCATCAGTCCCTCCTGCTGCAAAGCATCCCCACAACATGATGCTGCCACCCCCGTGCTTCACGGTTGGCATGGTGTTCTTCGGCTTGCAAGCCTCCCCCTTTTCCTCCAAACATAACGATGGTCATTATGGCCCAACAGTTCTATTTTTGTTTCATCAGACCAGAGGACATTTTTCCAGATCTGTGCCTCAACATAATCCTGTCTCAGAGCTCGACAGACAATTCATTCGACCTCATGGCTTGGTTTTTGCTCTGAGATGCACTGTCAACTGTGGGACCTTATATTGACAGATGTGTGCCTTTCCAAATCATGTCCAGTCAATTGAATTTACCACAGGTGGACTCCAATCAAGATGCAGAAACATCTCCAGGATGATCAATGGAAACAGGATGCACTTGAGCTAAACTTCAAGTCCCATTGCAAAGGGTCTGAATACTTATGTAAATAAGGTATTGCAGTTCTTTAGTTTGAAAACATTTGCAAACGTTTCTAAAAACCTGTTTTCTCTTGGTCATTATGGGGTATTGCGGATAGATTGATGAGGATTATCTGTAACGTAACAAAATGTGGAAAAGGTCGAGGGGTCTGAATACATTGCAAAGGCACTGTATACTGTATATATAAACTCAGCAAAAAAAAGAAACAACCCTGTCTTTCAAAGATATTTCGTAAAAACTCCAAATAACTTCACAGATCTTCATTGTAAAGGGTTTAAACACTGTTTCCCAAGCTTGTTCAATGAACCATAAACAATGAATCAACATGCACCTGTGGAACGGTCGTTAAGACACTAATAGCTTACAGATGGTAGGTAATTAAGGTCACAGTTATGAAAACTTAGGACACTAAAGAGGCCTTTCTACTGACTCTGAAAAACACCAAAAGAAAGATGCCCAGGGTCCCTGCTCATCTGTGTGAACGTGCCTTAGGTATGCAGCAAGGAGGCATGAGGACTGCAGATGTGGCCAGGGCAATAAATTGCTATGTCTGTACTGTGAGACGCCCAAGACAGCGCTACAGGGAGACAGGACGGACAGCTGATTGTCCTCGCAGTTGTAGACCACGTGTAACAACACCTGCACAGGATCGGTACATCCGAACATCACATCTGTGGGACAGGTACAAGATGGCAACAACATCTGCCCTAGTTACACCAGGAAGGCACAATCCCGCCATCAGTGCTCACTGTCCGCATTAGGCTGAGAGAGGCTGGACTGAGGGCTTGTAGGCCTGCAGGTCCTCACCAGACATCACCGGCAACAATGTTGCCTATGGGCACAAACCCACCGTCGCTGGACCAGACAGGACTGGCAAAAAGTGCTCTTCACTGACGGGTCGTGGTTTTGTCTCACCAGGAGGTGGTGGTCGGATTTGCTTTTATCGTCGAAGGAATGAGCGTTACACCGAGGCCTGTACTCTGGAGAGGGATCGATTTGGAAGTGGAGTGTCCCTCATGGTCTGGGGCGGTGTCACAGCATCATTGGACTGAGCTTGTTGTCATTGCAGACAATCTCAGCACTGTGAGTTACAGGGAAGACATCCTCCTCCCTCATGTGGTACCCTTCCTGCAGGCTAATCTTGACATGACCCTCCAGCATGACAATGCCACCAGCCATACTGCTCGTTCTGTGCATGATTTCCTGCAAGACAGGAATGTCGGTGTTCCGCCATGGCCAGCAAAGAGCTCGGATCTCAATCCCATTGAGCACTTCTGGGACCTGTTGGATCGGAGGGTGAGGGCTAGGGCCATTCCCCCCAGAAATGTCCGGGAACTTGCAGGTGCCTTGGTGGAAGAGTGGGGTAACATCTCACAGCAAGAACTGGCAAATCTGGTGCAGTCCATGAGTAGGAGATGCACTGCAGTACTTAATACAGCTGGTGGCCACACCAGATACTGACTGTTACTTTTGATTTTGACCACCCTTTCGTTCAGGGACACATTATTCCATTTCTGTTAGTCACATGTCTTGTTCAGTTTATGTCTCAGTTGTTGAATCTTGTTATGTTCATACAAATATTTACACATGTTAAGTTTGCTGAAAAATAAAAGCAGTTGACAGTCAGAGGACGTTTCTTTTTTTTGCTGAGTTTATATTTTTCAAACACCCCACACATGAGCTGTTCACTTTACCGTTGGAACATGGGGTATGATACCAACAGTTTCTATCTACAAGCCATCAGAATGCTGAACACTTAACCTGGACTGACCACCTGCACTGACTTTTTACACACACACACACACACACACACACACACACACACACACACACACACACACACACACACACACACACACACACACACACACACACACACACACACACATTCATGCTACACACACACAACACAGCTGCTGCTACCAGTCTCTTATTATTATTGCTAAATGGATCATCTCTCCTCCTCTCTGAGATGCTATGTGGATACGGGTCCTGGCTTTCTACAAGTCACTTCATAATGTGTGGTATGTCATGCTGAACTAAGACTAGTAATATCCCTTCCTGTCTCCCTGTCAGAGCGTTTCAATGTGTTCCTACTGCCCTGTCCTAACCTGGACATCTATGGGGAGTGTATGATGCAGATCACCCATGAGAATATCTACCTGTGGGACATCCACAACCCTCGCACCAAACTGGTTACCTGGCCTCTCTGCTCCCTGCGCCGCTACGGACGAGATGCCACGCGCTTCACCTTCGAGGCTGGACGGTGAGGGAGGGAGGGAGGGAGGGAGGGAGGGAGGGAGGGAGGGAGGGAGGGAGGGAGGGAGAGGTATGGAGAGTGAGGGATGGGGAGAAGAATGCAAAGGCTGCAGAAAAGCAGGACTGTGTAACCAGTTGTCTGTGCCTAACCCATAGATCGCTTGATGAAACACGCATACAGACCACACACACTCATGCTCGCACATGCGTGCACACACACATACACAGTCAGACAGACAGGTGCCCTGCCCAGGAGAGCCTCATAAAGAGATTGATTGAATAGATTAGAGGAAAATCAATGGTGAGCGAGGCGTTCTTATCTCCTCCTGTGCTTTGATAAACTTGAAAAGAAAGGATTCGGTCCACTTGCAGGGTGCCCCCCAAAGGACAAAGATAAGAGTGTACTGCCAGTAGGGAGAACGTAGTCCCACACTGCACCCTGGTGGTGGTTAGAATGCAGTACGATTGGCTGTCAATTGCTTGAGAACAATTTGTCGTAAATACAGTGTGCCTGCAAAAGGACTGTTTAAAAAACATACCTATATATGGTGAATTGTCGATATTACTTATATTATAGCCTGTATACACATGCAGGGTGTACTGAGCAGTGTGTGTTGGTGTGTTCCAGGATGTGTGACAGTGGAGAAGGCCTGTACACCTTCCAGACGCGGGAGGGAGAACAGATCTACCAGAGAGTCCACTCCTCCACCCTGGCCATCGCTGAGCAGCACAAGAGAGTTTTGATGGAGATGGAGAAGAACAGCAGAGTAAGGCACAGTTACACACACACACACACACACACACACACACAAAGTATTCTCTCTGGTGGTTATATAATACTGTGTTTTTTATCATTTTTTCTCTCTCAGTTGTCTAAAGGTTCTGAGACGGGCTCCTACCCCTGTACACCCACGGCCATCCTGCCCCGCAGTGCCTTTTGGCACCATATCACTGGCACCCAGGGGGGCATGGACCCAGCCCATGGTAAACCACAGCCTAGACTACAATCTCAACCACACAGCACTGGGGCTAGAGTGGGAACATTGGTCTGAATATGAACATGGGGTCTGGAGTTTAACGAATCATACAGAAGCTTATAGAGTAGGCTGCACCTGTAGACATGACTTTTTCTCGTCTGTCTCTTGTGTCCTGTCCTGTCCTGTAGGTGACATGTTTGGTGGTTCTCAGACTGGCGCTGATGCAGACCTGCTCTCCACCCGGCTGCCCTCAGAGCCACGCCACTCTACCATGCCCCTGGCACACAGCCAACACTCCCCCGTCCGCTACCCCACCTACCCCAGCCAGTGATCTCAGGGGTGCATTGCAGACCCCTAGCCTCCTCCACCACAACCCTACTCTGTACCCGAACACTCCTCCCATTCTCCTTTCTCTGCAGCGCTCACCTCGACTCCAAGCCCCCTCATCTACCCTCCAGCCAATCAGGTTGGGGTGGGGTCATAAGACCTCCCCTAAAGCTAGTAGCTCTGTGAAGCAGGACGTGACAGCGCCTCTAGTCTTCTCTTCAAAGAATGGTTACCTGAAGGAACTTCAACCCCCAGAATCCCTCATTGTGGGGTCAAAGTGCATTGTGTGAGCCGGCAGTGGCATGTTGCCTCTTAGTGAGCTGACATTGTGGCATGGTGCATCGCTCTCTGCTCTGCTGTGGGCATGGAGGAGGAACAGAGGAGGAGGGGTGTGAGCTGTAAGGATGTGATTTAGTGGGTGTCCTCTCTTCTAACCCCTGTGAAATCGTGTTTTTTTTCTGACGGGATTCACCTCAACCCCCTTCGCAAAAGACCTCTACTTGTACCTCATGCCAGCTCTTAGCAAAGTTCAATGTTACGGGCTCAGGACGTCCCCATATAGCTCTTATTGGGTGTCAGAACAGAAGGACCCCTTCCTACCATCCAGCTCCAGCATGATAATGATTGTGGCGCTAGCTCCAACCCATAACCTCAATCTGACAGACGCGTATGTAAGACGACAGTTTCCTTCCAAGAACTGGCCTTGGCTTCCAAGTCTGTGTGTGTGTGGGTGGAAGAGAGACTGTCCCTGGACTATCATCCAAACAAACACCTGGTCTAATTCCACAGAGAAACAATGGACCACTTGTCTTTCATCTTTCTTTCTTTTACTTCTTTTAAAAAAAACTTGTAGCAGACATAGCTGACTTTGCCTTGTATTCTGTTCTGTCTGATAAAGAAAATAGACATAGATTTATCTGGGAGGATAGAGAGAGGCGAGGGAGGGAGGCAGGGAGGGAGGGAGGGAGAGCCACATGCCTCTGAAGTCATGACTTCGTTTGTTGTTTTCTCTTGGTTTCCTGCCATTGGGTTGTGAAGACATCCAAGGCTGTTCATAATGGTAGTGGAACCCTGTCCTCTGTGTGTGTACTGCATGAATGGAATACACAGTTACTGACAAATGGCCACTTTAAAACCAATGTTAAGAGAGAATTTAGACATGGTAAATAATAAACTAGATTTAAAGATTTAAATGTCACAAAGATGTAGCCACTCCCTCGAACCTCATCATTGTTGTGGAGGTCTGAGGGAGACACCACGGACTGTGTCATAGTGTGGCTCCTCATTGAGTTTCCTGTCAGGCACAAGAGTATAATGAACTAGTGAAGTTGTGATAATCATTATTACTGTCCCGTGTTTGTAGCTTCACAGACTTTCTGGTGTGTGGGGTGGGTTACCGCCTGACCAAAATGGCTCTTGACATGTTTGCACTTGAAGATAACATTTTTTTTTTTTAAATGTGTTTTGATAAATCAGGAGGCATTGCTCTTAATTTGGGTCATGTGAGGGATAAGCACAGATCTAGGGCGGGTCCATATGTTACCTGCCTCAGAGGACCCTCACATGGAGTCCTTTTATTTTAGGGCTGTAGCCTAGATACTGCTGGTGGGTTAGTTAGTAGATGACTGTTGCACAAAGAGAGAAAAACATGTATTTATAGCTGGGAGTATAAAACCTGCCCTCTACAGAGTTCTTACATAAGATTGGGTTTACAACTAATAATGCTAATTATTTAAACCCATCTCAACATTAGCGTATTTGATTGACTATGAACTAAGATTTTCCAACTGTGTATTTATTTGTGACACTTGGATATAACCCAGCAAATGCACCCTGTATACACACACACACAAGTTTTAATGACTTCAACGTAAGTGTATGTAAACTTCCGACAATATACAGTTAAAGTTAGAAGTTTACATACACTTAGGTTGGAGTAATTAAAACTCGTTTTTCAACCACTCCACAAATTTCTTGTTAACAAACTATAGTTTTGGCAAGTCGGTTAGGACATCTACTTTGTGCATGACACAAGTAATTTTTCCAACAATTGTTTACAGACAGATTATTTCACTTATAATTCACTGTATTAAAATTCCAGTGGGTCAGAAGTTTACATACACTAAGTTGACTGTGCCTTTTAAACAGCTTGGAAAATTCCAGAAAAGGATGTCATGGCTTTAGAAGCTTCCGAATTACATCATTTGAGTCAATTGGAGGTGAACCTGTGGATGTGTTTCAAGGCCTACCTTCAAACTCAGTGCCTTCTTGCTTGACATCACAGAAAAGTCAAAAGAAATCAGCCAAGACCTCAGAAAAAAAATCCTTGGGAGCAATTTCCAAATGCTTGAAGGTACCACTATTGTACAAACAATATTACGCAAGTATAAACACCATGGGACCACGCAGCCGTCATACCGCTCGGGAAGGAGACGAATTCTGTCTCCTAGAGATTAATGTACTTTCGTGTGAAAAGTGCAAATCAATCCCAGAACAACAGCAAAGGACCTTGTGATGATGCTGGAGGAAACAGGTACAAAAGTATCTATGTCCACAGTAAAATGAGTCCTATATCAACATCACCTAAAAGGCCGCTCAGCAAGGAAGAAGCCACTGCTCCAAAACCGCCATAAAAAAAGCCAGACTGGTTTGCAACTGCACATGGGGACAAAGATTGTACTTTCTGGAGAAATGCCCTCTGGTCTGATGAAACAAAAATAGAACTGTTTGGCCATAATGACCATCGTTATGTTTGGAGGAAAAAGGGGGAGGCTTGCAAGCCGAAGAACACCATCCCAACCGTGAAGCACGGGGGTGGCAGCAACATGTTGTGAGGGTGCTTTGCTGCAGGAGGGACTGGTGCACTTCACAAAATAGATGGCATCATGAGGTTGGAAAATTGTGGATATATTGAAGCAACATCTCAAGACATCAGGCAGGAAGTTAAAGCTTGGTCGCAAATGGATCTTCCAAATGGACAATGACCCCAAGCATACTTCCAAAGTTGTGGCAAAATGGCTATAGGACAACAAAGTCAAGGTATTGGAGTGGCCGTCACAAATCCCTGACCTCAATCCCATAGAATATTTGTGGGCAGAACTGAAAAAGCTTGTGCCAGCAAGGAGGCCAACAAACTACTCAGTTACACCAGCTCTGTCAGGAGGAAAGGGCCAGAATTCACACAACTTACTGTGGGAAGCTTGTGTAAGGCTAGCTACCCGAAACGTTTGACCCAAGTTAAACAATTTAAAGGCAATGCTACCAAATACTAATTGAGTGTATGTGAACTTCTGACCCACTGGGAATGTGATGAAATAAATAAAAGCTGAAATAAATAATTCTCTCTACTATTATTCTGACATTTCACATTCTTAAAATAAAGTGGTGATCCTAACTGACCTAAGACAGGGAATTTTTACTAGGATTAAATGTCAGGAATTGTGAAAAACTGAGGGTGTATGTAAACTTCCGACTTCAACTGTATATATATATATATATATATATATATACATATCACACACACAGTATATCACCACTGTTAACGTTATTGTACGTGAAGCTTATAAAATGAGGTAATTTTCGAATCTCATTGACAAGGATGTTTTGGTAGGGACATTGTGTAATGCTATTTATTTGAGTTGGCCAGAGTGGGACAGTCTGTCTAAGGCTACTTATTAAATGCTGGAATCCAATAAAACTCACATTTAAACTTTCAGTATTATTTATCTCATGTTAACATAAAGGGCTAAGCTTTTTGTTGAACATTAATCTTTACCCTATGTATTGTGTGATTGTATACATACATGAGTTGTTGTTGCTGCCCTCTTGGGCTCTTGTATATACAGTACAACTATTTATTTCACATCATGTAGTCTCTAGATGTGTGTGTGAGAGCGTGTGATGTGTATGTTCTGTGACAGGGATTATTTGGGGGACGTTTCTTTGAAATGCATGCACTCTACACATTTTTATACTGTGTAACGATGGCAAGATTGAAATGTTGTGGACTTGTTTGTCCAGCTATGTGGGGTGAAGATTTTTAGAGACGATTACTCGGCACAGGGAAATAAAGATCAAAGATTCACCTGATCATGGGGTCATCTAAGTGATTTTACTGATTGGATGAAAGAGAGATGTTACCGTGGGGATGATGTATGGAGGGGAAGGATTGATATAATTCTTCTGGAATGGGAGGAGTTTTCAGACTCCCTCCATGGGTCCTAAAGTATGACGTTTCATTCCACTTAGACCCCTTTACCTCCTCTCCTGACAACTCCTTTGCCTTAGACTTCGTGTATGTTTCCATCGCTGCTCTTTCTCTTGGTTCTCTTTTTTTATTGTCGCCATCTGGTGAAAACCCACTCTCCAAAACAGAAGCGTTTCAGGAAATTGAAAAGATTATCCTATTTTCCCATGAACAAACATAAAATGACGAAATTTCAGAAGGATTCATTTGTCCTAGAGTCATGAAATGTTCAGAGTACATTGAGGTGAGTTAGTGCTTTCAATAAAAATATATATTTTTAAATTGGGCAAAACATTTAGTTTGGTTTTCATCAGACAGCAAGTGACATCATAGAAAGTGCTTGAACAGTTTTTTTCATAACAATTCTATGGGCCAAATCCCTCCTGGATAAGAATTGCAATAGGACTGGATATCTCATGATGGATTGAACATCTGTTTTTTTTGTGGTGGTGAAAATATTGTTTCATTACAATGTTTGTAAATCATTTCACAGACACGTTGGATTACTCTTTAGTTTTGTGGTTGACTCTGGGTTTTTCCACAGAAATCCCAACGTGCATGTTATTTAACATCAATACCATGATGTAGCAGGCACACAGATGCAAACTTAACCTCACATGTCACATACAATTCACTTGCACGTTTGTATATTTAACAATACTTTAACTACATTTTACAACTACTAGTGGACTAGATTGTGGGCCAAGCCAACTGTCTACAAATAATCAATTTCACCAGGATTTTTGAGAAATATAAAACATATTTTGCTATCTTTGTTTTGCCAGTTGTCCAGCACAGTCTTGTTAGGTTTAGGAACCTATTTTGGCTGGTGAGGAATGACTTGGACAAGCTGAGGGACCCTAATTTCAAACATGTTCCTCCTCCATGTTAATAAATCGGCTAAATGTGTGTTCAGAAAGTTTAAGAGTTGAATTATTCAAAGCACATTTCAGACATTCAAACATTTATTTCAGACATTCACCACAATGTGTGATTCCTCAGTCAAACCATTCACAGCATCAGAGCACTTAAAAGACGGTCACCCGGAGAAGGAAGACAGGCTGTCCTCTATACAAGCCATTACATTACAGTCACATTGAGCAACTCTTCATGTCAAATTATTGGTATATATTCATTGTACTATTCCTGGTATCTCTTTAGTTTTGTTTGCACCTAATGGAGAACATCTAAACCCAACTTCCTCTCCTCTCCAAAAAGAAAGGAGGACCAAAGCACTCTTCATATAATTAATTAAAATGCTTTAATTGGTTTGCATGTTTAATGGAAACAAAGTTTAAAACCCCCTTTCCATCGGGGTTTCTCCCAGCTAGGGCCTTGTTACTTTTCTCTGAGAGCTTTAACCTTCTCATCAATCTGGAAGTTACAGCCCCACACAGTCCCTATAAAATTGGGAATAGTGCTTAAATTGATCATGAAATTAAAACATTATTACAAATTGTTATCTGTCTTGTAACATACTTCACTCTGTCTCTGTGCGTTTCCTTTGGGTGAGGCACGTGGTGGGATTTTTGGAGGCCACACTAAACAGGACATATTAGGACTATAGTTTTGTGTGGGCTCAGCGCCTAGGACCCTGATGTAGGTCTGCTATGAGCATGTCTGCATTGAAACCCCTGTTGCATGAATTCCTTTAACAAAATGCCATGTGTGTCCTGTAATGTTTGTGTTATTAACATTTTGCAGTTTTTCAATAAAAAATGAATTAAAAAAATACACTGTAAAGAATGGTTGTGGCTTACTTATCCTGCCTCATCACATTATCATTTCAATGTAGGCATATCACCTTTCGCACATTGAAATCTCTATTTTTTTTTAAAAACCAAAGCTAAATGGGCATTTCAATAATAAAACAAAAATAACTGGGGAAAAATTCTAAACAGAAAGTGCTAAAAATAGATTAAAAAATAAAAAGTAAATTATATATATATATTATATTATGAGCACACTTATGTTTAGATTCCATCAGATCACGCGCTAACCAGTGATAGCCGACACAGAGCTGGTGTTTTGGCTGTGTCAGAGGTAAGTTAGAGAGCTGTCAAATCAGTGAGAAGCCACAGCTGTCCTACTCGTGTTAGAAGTTCAGAACGTGAAAGTGTAGGCTATACAGAAATAATGACATTCAAATTGAAAACCATCAAACAAAATAATACAGATTTATATCAGCCTAATGGAGATAGAAGCCTAGATTACACATTCCAGTGTTCGAAAATGTAAGGCTGCATGGTATTATTATTAATGCGACATCCAATGGCAATGTCCGCGATAGGTATAACGCCAGGAGCTGTTTGATGATTTGACATCTCCAATGCAGTTACACCTCCGACATTGCCTAAATAAAAATACAACTGCTCTGCAGTTGTCAGAACTGATTGAATATCATTGCATATTGCAGAAAATACATGAGAGTTCAGAGGCTTTGCTTTAACAAAGTTAACAATTTTCACTGTAGTGTCCAAAACGTATTTCAAGCTGTCAGGCATTCCCTTTGCAGCAAAAGCTTCTCGGTTGATGCTGCAGTGTACCAACTGCTTGCACATACCACTCCACTATGTCTCCCTGTCATGGCTTTTGCGCCATTAGTACAGATACCAACACATCCATCAGTACAGATACCAACACATCTTGACCACCAAAGTCCATTTGATGTCACAAAGCTGTCCAGTACTTTAAAATATCCTCTCCTGTTGTCCTGGTTTCCAGTGGTTTGCAGAAGAGGATGTCTTCCTTAATTGACCCCCCCATAAACGTAACAGACACATACCAGGAGCTGTGCCAGGCCTGCAATGTCTGTTGACTCATCCAGCTGTAAAGCGTAGAATTCACTGGCTTGAATGCAAAGTAGTAATTGTTTCAAAACATCTCCTGCCATGTCACTGATGCGTCGTGAAACAGTGTTGTTTGATGAAGACATTGTCTGTATAGTTTTGTGGGCCTTTTCCCCCAGCATTGTCCCAGCCATATCTGCGACAGCAGGAAGAATGAAGTCCTCCACAATAGTATGGGGCTTGCCTGTCCTAACTACTCGGTAGCTCACCATATAAGACACTTCTAGCCCCTTCTAATTAATGGTATCTTGCTTTTATACATGTCCTACTACTCGAAAGTCGTCTTAATTCCCGCTCTAAAAACTACCTTGACTTATTTTTCAAATTGGCATGTTTTGTTTCTAAATGTCTGCGCAAGAGTGAAGGTTTCATCGAGTTGTGAGATAGTACTTTTGCACATATTACACACTGTGGCTGAGGAAAGGCACTACTCCCAATATAAGTGAACCCCAAATCAATGTAGTTCTCATCATGTTTGCGCCTCTTCGATGGTCCAACGTCCCTGTCTGTTGTTCGGTGCTTTCCCGGGTAAGGGGGCAGTAGCTCTTCGGCTGCATCAGATTCACAACTGTTAGTGTCCATGCTAGCTGGGCTAACAACAAATGTAGAATTACTGATGCTAGCTTTGGATGTGCTAGTGGAAGCAGACCAACTTGTCGTCGACAGGTGCAGGTGTAGTACTGCTGGTAGTAGCAGTACTACCAGTAGAGCTGGTATGTGTCTATGGACGCGAGCCATACTTTTTTTTTAACCATTTATCAATTTTCGAGCAAACGGAATGAGCAGCAGCTACGTTTGGCTACATAGTGGAATTCCCGCGAGTGAGTAACAGTTAATGTGATTGGATTAATTATTTGACTAGGCTATCTACAGTGCCTTGCGAAAGTATTCGGCCCCCTTGAACTTTGCGACCTTTTGCCACATTTCAGGCTTCAAACATAAAGATATAAAACTGTATTTTTTTGTGAAGAATCAACAACAAGTGGGACACAATCATGAAGTGGAACGACATTTATTGGATATTTCAAACTTTTTTAACAAATCAAAAACTGAAAAATTGGGAGTGCAAAATTATTCAGCCCCTTTACTTTCAGTGCAGCAAACTCTCTCCAGAAGTTCAGTGAGGATCTCTGAATGATCCAATGTTGACCTAAATGACTAATGATGATAAATACAATCCACCTGTGTGTAATCAAGTCTCCGTATAAATGCACCTGCACTGTGATAGTCTCAGAGGTCCGTTAAAAGCGCAGAGAGCATCATGAAGAACAAGGAACACACCAGGCAGGTCCGAGATACTGTTGTGAAGAAGTTTAAAGCCGGATTTGGATACAAAAAGATTTCCCAAGCTTTAAACATCCCAAGGAGCACTGTGCAAGCGATAATATTGAAATGGAAGGAGTATCAGACCACTGCAAATCTACCAAGACCTGGCCGTCCCTCTAAACTTTCAGCTCATACAAGGAGAAGACTGATCAGAGATGCAGCCAAGAGGCCCATGATCACTCTGGATGAACTGCAGAGATCTACAGCTGAGGTGGGAGACTCTGTCCATAGGACAACAATCAGTCGTATATTGCACAAATCTGGCCTTTATGGAAGAGTGGCAAGAAGAAAGCCATTTCTTAAAGATATCCATAAAAAGTGTTGTTTAAAGTTTGCCACAAGCCACCTGGGAGACACACCAAACATGTGGAAGAAGGTGCTCTGGTCAGATGAAACCAAAATTGAACTTTTTGGCAACAATGCAAAACGTTATGTTTGGCGTAAAAGCAACACAGCTGAACACACCATCCCCACTGTCAAACATGGTGGTGGCAGCATCATGGTTTGGGCCTGCTTTTCTTCAGCAGGGACAGGGAAGATGGTTAAAATTGATGGGAAGATGGATGGAGCCAAATACAGGACCATTCTGTAAGAAAACCTGATGGAGTCTGCAAAAGACCTGAGACTGGGACGGAGATTTGTCTTCCAACAAGACAATGATCCAAAACATAAAGCAAAATCTACAATGGAATGGTTCAAAAATAAACATATCCAGGTGTTAGAATGGCCAAGTCAAAGTCCAGACCTGAATCCAATCGAGAATCTGTGGAAAGAACTGAAAACTGCTGTTCACAAATGCTCTCCATCCAACCTCACTGAGCTCGAGCTGTTTTGCAAGGAGGAATGGGAAAAAATGTCAGTCTCTCGATGTGCAAAACTGATGGAGACATACCCCAAGCGACTTACAGCTGTAATCGCAGCAAAAGGTGGCGCTACAAAGTATTAACTTAAGGGGGCTGAATAATTTTGCACGCCCAATTTTTCAGTTTTTGATTTGTTAAAAAAGTTAGAAATATCCAATAAATGTCGTTCCACTTCATGATTGTGTCCCACTTGTTGTTGATTCTTCACAAACAAATACAGTTTTATATCTTTATGTTTGAAGCCTGAAATGTGGCAAAAGGTCGCAAAGTTCAAGGGGGCCGAATACTTTCGCAAGGCACTGTATATTTGACATTGTGGTGTTATTTCGCTGAACACTAAATGGTTTGATTTTATTTTTGGCAGTGAAATGAGGCTACTCGGGCGGGGGAAAAAACTCACTCAAATGTATAGCCCCTTTGGAAAATAGAAATGGACTGTTTGAAAATGTGAAGAAACATTTTTTAAATGTATTGTGCGTACCCTCACCGGCATTGCGTGTTCCCCTTGGGGTATGCGTACCCCAGTTTGGGAATACCTGCCCTTACAAGAGCTGCTCTTTAAAGATGATAAGTCTGTCTTTGTATACAATAGTGACACCTGGTGGTGTAATAGAGCCTAGGTCCGTTAATCTGGTATCAGTGCCACAACCAGGACATTACCTAAAGTGTTTTATAATGGTGTGCCTTTACTTACTAGATCTATGTACTATTACATTAATAGCAAAAGTAAATCAATAGAGTCATTAAATGACCACAATGAGCTTTTTATCCTTGAATTTGCATGGGATTGTGCTCCCGTACACAGGACTACTATTTATGTATGTGTGCACCTGATATGTAAATGTAAATATAAATGAGAATAGGGGCTGTGGGCTCATTGTGGGGAGAGTTGACGGTGAAGAAGATGTAGAAGGCAGAGTCAGTCAACCAGCACCTACAGACAGACAGAGATACAGAGAGAGAGACAGAGAGAGAGACAGAGAGAGAGACAGACAGAGATACAGAGACAGAGACAGAGAGAGAGACAGACAGAGATACAGAGAGAGAGACAGAGAGAGAGACAGACAGAGAGACAGACAGAGAGACAGAGAGAGAGACAGAGACAGACAGAGAGAGAGAGAGAGAGACAGAGAGAGAGAGAGCGACAGAGAGAGAGAGAGAGAGAGAGAGAGACAGAGAGAGACAGAGAGAGAGAGACAGAGAGAGAGAGAGAGAGAGACAGAGAGAGAGAGAGAGAGAGACAGAGAGAGAGAGAGAGAGAGACAGAGAGAGAGGGAGGGAAGGTGGAAAACAAAAGAGTCTTATACACAGTCACGTACATATAAAGACAGGGACAAAGTCAGTCAGTTTTTTACAGAGAGAAAGAGAAAGTATTTGTTGTAGTCTCCACAATTATGGTAACTACTATGCCAGGTATTCCTGAAAGAGATTAGGAACATTTTCATTGAATTGCCCCACACAATCTAGTAAATCTATATAAAATATATGGATGAGCAGTGACAGAGCAGCTAAGATGCAATAAACAGTAAAGAATAGGTACTGTAGTATACAGTATATACATATGAGATAAGTAATGTGAGATGTAAACATTCTTAAAGTGGCGTTATTAAAGTGACTAGTGCTCCATTTATTAAAGTGGCCAATGATATCAAGTCCGTAGGTAGGCAGCCACCTCTCTGTGCTAGTGGTGGCTGTTTAAAAATCTGATGGCCTTGAGATAGAAGCTGTTTTTAAATCTCTCTGTCCCAGCTTTGATGCACCTGTACTGACCTCGCTTTCTGGATGGAAGCGGGTGATCAGGCAGTGGCTCGCTCGGGTGGTTATTGTCCTTGATCTTTTTTGCCTTCCTGTGACATCAGGTGTTGTAGCTGTCCTGGAGGGCAGGTAGTTTTCCCCCAGTGATGCGTTTCCCCTGGAAAGCCCTGCGGTTGAGGGCGGTGCAGTTGTCGTACAGGGCGGTGATACAGCCCGACAGGTTGCTCTCGATTGTGCACCTGTAAAAGTTAGTGAGGGTTTTCGGTGACAAGCCACATTTTTTCAGCCTCCTGAGTTTCAAGAGGCTCTGTTGTGCCTTCTTCACCACACTGTCTGTGTGCTTGCACAGGAATACTCATCACTATATCTCCGTGCATTCAAATTGCCATCGATAAAATGCAATTGTGTTCGTTGTCTGTAGCTTATGCCTGCCCATACCATAACCCCACCGCCACCATGGGGCACACCTTTCCCCTCTGTTCAGCAACCAACGCCATACACGTGGTCTGCGGTTGTGAGGCCGGTTGGAAATTCTCTTGAACGACGTACAGAAATTAACATTAAATTATCTGGCAACAGCTCTGGTGGACATTCCTGCATTCAGCATGCCAAATGCACACTCCCACAAACTTGAGACATCTGTGGCATTGTGTGGTGTGACAAAACTGCACATTTTAGAGTAGCATTTTATTGTCCCCAGCACAAGGTGTACTTGTGTAATGATCATGCTGTTTAATCAGCTTCATGCTGTTTAATCATGCTACACTTGTCAGGTGGATGGATTATCTTGTCT
The DNA here is from genome assembly GCF_045791955.1 of Oncorhynchus clarkii lewisi. Classification (NCBI taxonomy): domain Eukaryota; kingdom Metazoa; phylum Chordata; class Actinopteri; order Salmoniformes; family Salmonidae; genus Oncorhynchus; species Oncorhynchus clarkii. The sequence continues at coordinate 12,022,017 of NC_092172.1, read as the reverse complement.
AAGGAGAAATGCTCACTAACAAGGATGTGAACACAATTGTGCACAGCATTTGAGAGAAATAAGCTTTTTGTGCATATGGAACATTTCTGGATCATTTATTTAAGCTCATGAAACATGGGACCAACACTTTACATGTTGAGTTTATATTTTTGTTCAGTGTTTGTCTATATACATAGACAACATTGGCATAGAATGGCCTTACTGAAGAGCTCAGTGTCTTTTAACGAGGCATCGTTATAGGACCCCACCTTTCTAACAAGTCAGTTCGTCAAATTTCTTCCCTGCTAGAGCTGTTATTGTGAAGTGGAAACGTGTAAGAGCAACAACGGCTCAGCCGCAAAGTGGTGGGCCACGCAAGCTCACAGAGAAGTGGTAGGCCACGCAAGCTCACAGAGAAGTGGTAGGCCACGCAAGCTCACAGAGAAGTGGTAGGCCACGCAAGCTCACAGAGAAGTGGTAGGCCACGCAGACTCACAGAGAAGTGGTAGGCCACACAAGCTCACAGAGAAGTGGTCGGCCACACAAGCTCACAGAACGGGACAGCCGAGTGCAGTGCTCGGTTGCAACACTCACTACTGAGTGCCAAACTGCCTTTGGAAGGACCATCAGCACAATAACTGTTCGTCGGGAGCATCATGAAATGGGTTTCCATGGCCGAGCAGACGCACACAAGCCTAAGATCACCATATGCAATGCCAAGCGTCGACAGGAGTGTTGTAAAGTTTGCCGCCATTGGACTCTGGAGCAGTGAAACGTGATGAACGAGTGATGAATCACGCTTCACTATCTGGCAGTCTGACAGACAAATCTGGGTTTGGCGGATGCCAGGAGAACGCTACCTGCCTGAATGCATAGTGGCAACTGTAAAGTTTGGTGAAGGAGGAATAATTGACTGGGGCTTTTATTCATGGTTCGGGCTAGGCCCCTTAGTTCCAGTGAAGGGAAATCAGCATACAATGACATTCTAGACAAGTCTGTGCTTCCAAATTTGTGGAAACAGTTTGGGGAAGGCCCTTTCCTGTTTCAGCATGACAATGCCCCCGTGCACAAAGTGAGGTCCATGCAGAAATAGTTTGTTGAGATTGGTGTGGAAGAACTTGACTGGCCTGCATAGAGCCCTGACCTGAACGCCATCGAACACCTTTGGGATGGATTGGAACCCTGAATGCGAGCCAGGCCTAATTGCGCAACATCAGTGCTCAACCTCACTAATCTTCCTGTGGCTGAATGGAAGCAAGTCCCTGCAACAATGTTCCAACATCTAGAGGAAAGCCTTCCCAGAAGAGTGGCTGTAATAGCACCAAATGGGTGACCAACTCCATATTAATGCCCATGAGTTTGGAATGAGATGTACGATGAGCAGGTGTCCACATACTTTTGTTCATGTTAGTGTAAGTTAATTTTCCCCAATATTTTTCATCCCCTAAAATGTGGGGACTACGTACAAAAAGTGCTGTAATTTCTAAACCTGATACGGATGAAAATAGCCTCAAATTAAAGCTGACAGTCTGCACTTTAACCTCATATTCATTGTACAATTTCAAAAGTGCTGGAACAACAACAAAAATGGTCACTGTCCCAATACTTTTTGAGCTCACTGTATTTTCATGTTATGGTCTTGTGAAAGCTGGCTGAATTCTGGCAAGGAGGATGTTCTTTTATCTCATTATGTCTACAGATTCTGCCGTCTCCCTGGTTTTGTTTTTACTGAAATGTTCATACTGGAGACTGTTATCAGAAGTAACTATGTAAACTATAATTTATAGTGTAGCTGTTAAGGAATGCATTGCCATTAATTGGAAGGTTGCTTATCCTCACACAATGTCACAATGGATGGCAGGAATGTCAAGTTATGTCTCACTAGATTTGATTTATTACAAGATGAAGGGTATACTGGGCAACTTTCATAAGGTCTGGATGCCTTACATGGAATACAGTATGACAAAATAAGTGTTTTTTGGTCATTTTTTTTCAAACCTTTCCCTTGGGAAAAAAAAGGTGGTAAGGAAATTGTGTTGGGGAGAGAGTAGAGTTATTGGCTAGACTGGTGGGGGTCGGGCGTGCAGGCAGCTCGGGCTGGCTGGGTGGTCTGGCTGAAATTTGACCTAGAGGATGTCTTGATAAAGTCAACCAAAAGTAGTTGTACTTCATTTTTTAAAGAGTTGTTCATTTGTTAGGCTATTGGTTGAAGGTACAACACAATATTGATTATTGAATTACATTTGATCTAGTTCAGTCTTATCAATCACATAAACATATAATCTCTTCCCTAGCTTGATGACTGTGGGCATTTTTTGCTTAGAGACGACTAGAAAGACCATGGGTCATGTTAGATTGTTGTTACAGGAATTAAATTGCTCTATGTTTTAATACCCAATTAAAATTAAACACTCTGTCAATTCATAAGGATTTGTAAGACCCTTATTCTATAATAATGGACAGAGCCCAGTCTTAAAGTCAATCAGCAGAGTTTATTCACGAGAGTACTGCTCCTTTCACATTTCACCACAGGTTATAAACTGAAAATGACGTCATTAGTTTCAGTACCAACCCGTGCCATCTCCGTTCCAGTACAAAGGCTGTATGGTTCTCACATCGTCTCTCCCTATTAAGATAATATACGACCGAGCTTAAGACAGCTTGTGTAGATAAGCCTTCTAGCCAGACTGGAGATATAATTCATTAATTTATACCAAGGAACAGACAGTCATTGTCCTAATTCTTGATTATATTTACACACATTATACTCAGTAATAGGATTAAAAAGATAATTAGTACATATACAGTAACATAATAGTATTCTGATTAGTACATGTACAGTAACATAATAGTATTCTGATTAGTACATCCTGATTGAAATGTATACATAATTAGTTATTATAGATAAAAATTCCCTTAACAATTGTGTAGAAATGCAGGAAATTAGCTTTAGATTCCAAAAAGGCCGATCCCCAAGGCAGGTTATGTTTACCCACTTCTAAAAAAAAGTTGTGCCCCTGTGTAAATGTTATTTTTCTGTATTTCTGCATTTGAAAAATGTTCTAAAAACATGTATTTTTTACTTAGTCATTACTTGGTATTGTGTGTTGAGGGGTGAGAACAAATATAGATTTAATACATTTTGAATTCAGGCGGTAACACAACAAAATGTGGAATAAGTCAAGGGGTATAAGTACTTTCTGAATGCCGACTTGGGAGAATGACGATCGGCAAAACACAGCTAATCAGTATCAAAAGTAAAAATACAGACTTGCCTGCTACTGTGCCTTTCTAGACCTTATAAAGTGCAGAGAGGAGACCCACAACTGATCCAAATGGAATTAAACATTCAAATCACAGGGCTTTTGCGTCATTATTCAAATGACATGGTCTGTGCAGTTTACAGCCTACAGTAAAATTGTACTCACTTGTACTCTGAAAGCGATGAAAACTGAAAACAATAATGCTTATCTAGGGAGGATATTCTTTATTATCCATAAACAAGAATAATACGGCATCTTTTTGAGTTGCTTGTCTTCACTGTTCTTGCATACGCAATGACACACCTGGCAATGACACATCTGGCAATGACACACCTGGCAATGACACACCTGGCAATGACACGCAAATACATCATTTACACAAATGACACAATCAAAAAATAAATAATTTTGTAACAATTCAATTCACATTCACGGCAAATATAGTTATGTTATGATAAGGTACCATCTACTTGACTAATATAGGCTATCCCAGAGGCTAGGCTATATTCTGTAGGTCTGTTCTGAAAAAAACAAAGACATCAACGTTATCCAAAATGAAACAGATGGACTACAAACAGACATTGTCATTCAGAGGATTTTTGATGGAAATCAAAGAAACGGAAAGGCACCAGTTGACAGTTGATCACTCCATCTTACCCTCACGCACAACGGTGAGTGATAGATCGGATAGCCAAACGTATTTTATTCTCTTCAGAGATGGGGATGAAAATCATTTGAACCTAATTGATATGTTGGGTATTTGCCTGGGACTATACGCATCAAAAGTGAATATGCATGGAATGTGCGTCACAAAATACAACAAAATGCACAACAAAAAAGTGAAATAAACAGCACAACATTGAAAAGTTTAAAAAATATATGGTATTACCTGGAAACACATTTTTATTTTTGTGATTACGCTTTCATTTATGCTTATGTTTGTATGTTAAAAACATACATACTAAATATTGTGCCTCTGTGGTAATAAAATGGAAGCAGTGGTATTAGTAGTAAAAGGTTTAACCATGTTAGTCAGGGACTGGCCTCAGCTGGATGCATCGCCCTTGAAGAAGTTACAGTGGTTGCCGTGGAGACAGATTCTTTCTCTGGCCGAGTTAAAGACCAATAGCGTAGAAACAGGAAGAGGCCTGTAGGTTGTAATAAGCATTTTGACTGAATTACAAGATGATACGCCTGTCTTTCTATACAATAGTGACTCACGGTAGTGTAATAGAACAAACTGTACTGTAGGTCCCTGACCATAGACCACGTTACTTGACTGGGTTGTTAATCTGGTATCAGTGCCACAACCAGGACATTACCTACAGTGTTTTATAAAGGCGTGCTTCTACATAGACCATTGTAAATATGTTTTCCATGCCCCTAGATCTATGTACTATTACATTAACATCAGTTAAATTACCATGCTGATATTTATCATCGACTTTGCATCGGAGTGCGCTCCCGCACAAATCGACTACTGTGTTTGTATGTGTACATGTGTGTTTACCTGCTGTGAATGAGAATAAGGGCTGTTTCTTATCTCACCATGGAGAGAGTTGACAGTGCAGAAGATGTAGAAGGCTGTCTCCTTCAGGGGGCCAAACTGGAAGAGCAGGACCCCCCAGGAGACCCCCAGGAGCCAGGCCAGACCCAGCAGACTGAGTACTGTCCCCCTGCTCATACTCCTCTCCCTCAGGACAGGACTCTGACGGTGGGCCCTCACCACCTTCACTGTCACAGACCCAAAGCACAGCACGTTCACCACGAATGTCAGCACAAAGTACGAAAAGGACACCGTGGCCAGAGCAGGGTCAGTCAACCAGCACCTACAAACAGAGAGAGAGGGAGAAGGAGAGGGAGAGGGAGAGGGAGAGAAGGGGAGAGTCACAGGCACAGTCACGTACATATAAAGACAGGGACACAGTCAGTCAGTTTTTTTACAGAGAGAAAGAGGGTCATTGGTGATCTTAAAATCCATATAATTATCACGATATTACTTACATTTTAACAACACCACCGTCTTGCTGGTATTTGTTGTATTCTCCATATTTGCCACAAGCGACAATTATGGTAACTACTACGCCAGGTATTCCTGAAAGAGATTAGGGACGTTTTCATTGAATTGCCCCAGTTGAGTCAAACACCAAGAGACAGCGTAGATACTTTAAGTACATTAATGAAAGCTGAAGAGATCCAGAGATCCCTCCAGCTCAGAGTGGATCAAGCTGGACAATACCATGTGCAGCTGGGTGAAACAGTTTCACTTCTCACTGATCACGCCTAGTCTAATCATACTTGTCTTCACCGTTGACTTACTGCACTCACCCCATCCTACCAGGCCCAGTTTGAGGAGGTATCTGTTGACGTGGATGCTGAAGACCCGGATGATGAGCAGGTAGAGGTGGAAGCCTTCCAGGGAGAACCAGGTGAGGGTGCTCAGCAGGGAGTAGTGGGTGGCTGCTGCCATGGCAACACACAAGCCATGGACACCAAGAGAGGCCAGGCTGCCATTGATGAGGAAGGTCAGGTTGAGGCACAACCACGCCGCGCACAGGTGGATGTGGATGCACAGGGAATCATCGGATTTACCCCTTCTGGAGGAAGGGAAGTTAGAATTAAATATATTGTCAAAATCAACAATATAGCAAATCTCATTGTTATGGCAGTTCCTATCTAGGTTCCTTCTACTAACTCTCTGGGGTCAGGTTACTGTGAAAGCACTGTATGACAACTGCTGATGTAAAAAGGGTACTTTGAATCGCAAAACTTGTTTTTCCAATGAGGATGTTCTGTCTGAGAGGCATTGTGTGTGGTGGCTCGTGGTTTGAATGTCGTGGACATAAGTATTAGTTTGTCGGTAGACTCTGACCTGAGGTGGATGAGGAGGGCCAGACTCAGGAAACAGAAGGATATTCCACAGCCCACCCTGGACAACAACGTCAGCAACCACACAGAGGAGGAACTCAGACTGGCACTAGAGACACTGCCCGGAGACTGCCGTCAACACACGCACACAGTGACTTTGATTGAGTGTTCAATGTTGGGCTTAAATTAGTCCGTATCTTGATATAGCACGATTGAAATGTAAAGGTAATTTCAGATTGATCGGACGTGTAAGTCACTTAGCGTGAATGGAGTCTCCGCGAAACACGGGAACATTGCACTTAAATTTAAATCGTGCCATACCGCAGATCTTCCGACAATACGATTTGAATCAAGCCCCTAATCAATTGATCGAAAGAATGTTAAAGTGAGGTCACAACACATGATTTCTCACCATGAGCACAGCGAAGAATGAAAGGTGGTTACAGGAGCACACTATTTCATTGTCCTTCTTCTCAGTGACACATCCAGAGGAATTCCAATGTGCAACTTTACCTGTGAAACAAAGAGACACAGCAAAATATTTTCAACATATCATTTTGTTGTATATAGTGCTTCATAAAACTATTTTGTTTAGTTAATAAGTAATACTACCATTTTCACCATCCCAGAACACACATGCTAGTGATTTGTTTTCCTATCAGAGAGAATAGAACCTGATTAGTCCCCTTCTCCTATTCCAATCCACACCATATCATAAACATGGATTTTTGGAGCTGTCAAGCAATTGATAGATTGCAGACAGGTGAAAGAACAAAAATATGATAAATATTTCAAAAAAGAGAGTTTGAGGGTTGATTGTTATGTAAATATGTACTGCTCACTAACCACTGATGCATTCTGGAAGCGGAAGATGATAATTAATTATCATTAATTAATTAATGTTGTTACTGAGGCCTGAGATGTCCTCTCCCACATTGACGGATACCACTCGACTGTTTAGGAGCTCAGTGTTGTTCTCTACCACCTAGTAGGGATCAGAAGAGAGGATATATATATCTATATATATATATCAGAGAGGACCACAATTTTCCTCAGAACCTTATATACATTTCTATAGACACTGGGCATGATATTTGAGTCATAACAACAAGCAACAACATATTTCTCAGTAAACTTGTTCTCTTTTATATCAACAGGCTGTATTGCAGTGTATTTTGAGCATAGTGTGACTGGTAGCTAGCATAGTAGCATGACAATGAATAGTGGTAGAGCAGGCAGACGTTTTTGCATTGTAACTTTACATAGATGACAGAGATACAAGTGGTGGTTGGGTCTTTCCAGGAAACTGCCAACATGCTCAAATGGAGCTACTTTCCATAACAGGCTGACACAATGCAGTTTGCTTATAAGGGCTTTATTCAAGTGCACTCCATCAGTGTATGTTTGTACCAATGTGTTGTCACTACATGATTCACATACTGGAGTTAAATGAGAAAGTACCACAGATGTTTTTCTGTGCTTTTGAGGATGTCCTGAAACTTTCAAAGCAGAATTACTTTCCAATTGCTCCTTAAAAATGCAGTGTATGATATACCATTTTGTAGCTCTGAGTCTCTACTTTTTACCAATGTAAAAAGCCCAAATTCAAATTTTGCTACATAAAACGGAATTCAGGTGGTGAGTCACATATTTCTATATGTGTTATGAGGGCAGGTCTGTTTCATTAGTTATCCCTGAGATGTAGTTGTTACTGTTGTTTTACCGGGAACAGGCTGTCATTCTCAAACCAAAATACTCCCAGGTTAACATCCTCTTTCGTGTCTCCCATAGCATCATTCAAAGCCTCAGTAGGAATCTCCAACCAAATGTCATCCATCTTCTCCAACTCGGCCTGGTGGAGATGGAGAAAGTGTTATAAATGTGGTGACTGGCGATATCCACATTTTGCTTTTGACCTCTCTCTCTTTCCATTCTCTCCATTTCGTTGATGCTCACATTATTGGTGGAGGGTAGAGACATTCTAAATATGAGCAAATTGTTCTTCTTATGTGATGTCACTGAGCCTTTGAGGCTCTCAAGGGTCACTTTCTGAGGTCCCTGCTTGGTAATGTTGTAAAATGTGCTGTTGTAGGGAAACCAAAAAAATCACAGTTCTGAATAATCCAGCCAAAAAAAAACCCGTGAAAATATGTTTAGTTGTCAGTCAAACATTGATATAGCTCAAATTACTTTACAAATACATTTAAGTCAGGGCCGGCCCTAGGCATAAGTGACATAAGCAACACAATTTTGCTTAGAGCCCCCAAAAGGCTAGGGCCGGCCCTGCTTTCAGTTCAAAGTGGACTAACTTTTTTATGGAAGGCAAGTCCTGAACATTCTTTACTGTTTCTTCCTTTCCTTGACATTTTCTGATCAATTCATCAACAGAGGCCAGGTCGTTATTTTTATAGGTCTGTCCAATGTCTTCAGAATCACATTCTCTCACAATGTATGGGGTGTTGGTTGCGACTTTATTCGTAATTATAATAGTAGTTGTCTGACTAGTAGTGGACTGATTCGTCATGCTAACAAAGGTCCGTTGAGCCACACATTTCATTAGAGGCATTTCTTTGCAGTCTTCAATATTTTGCTGCATGATGTTGATGGTGCAGTCTGTAAGTAGAGAACAGGGTATTGGTCAAATCAATTTACACTGAGTAAAAACCACATGCTATATTATGGTTCATGACAATAGAAGGCCAGATAATCTACACATGATTCCTCTTTTGGCAAATGGGTCATGTTTGTGTCCTACATTTAATAACCTGAATTATTTGTATTATTATTTTTATCTTTATTTCAAACAAGGAACACAGACTGAGACCAAGGTCTCTTTTACAGCTGGGCCCTGCGTGTACATGTTTACACATACAGTTTAGGCACAATGATTAAGAAACTACACAAGACAAACAAAACGATCACAGATAACACAAAAAAATACAGCAACAGATTACATTTACACACAGGTTATTCCCCTAACAGCACAAGAACTTGCATTACCCAAAACAGTTACAAGCAATACAAAAATAAAAATCCTCCAATAAATGTTTAAATGGGCAAGGGGTACAAGAGTCTCAAGTTTAAGTTTAGTCTGCAGTCTATTCCATAGGCAAGGAGCGTAACAGGAGAAGGCAGCCTGGGCCTTAAAACTTCTTAAGGACAGGGGGCGGTATTTTCACGTCCGGATGAAAAGTGTGCCCAAAGTAAACTGCCTGCTACTCAGGCCCAGAAGCTAGGATATGCATATAATTGGTAGATTTAGATAGAAAATACTCTAAAACTGGATAGAAAAAGTTTCTAAAACTGTTACAATTATGTCTGAGGACCCTGAGGATAAACCATCCCCCCCCCCAAAAAACCTTCACCGTACCACTGTTTTCAATGGCTAGTACTATAATTATAAGCACAAGTCCTCCCAAATTGCAGTTCCTAGGGCTTCCACTAGATGTCAACAGTCTTTAGAAAGAGTTTCAGAATGGTTTTTGGAAAAATGACCCAGAAATTGTAGTTTTTCTAGGTGGCTCCCATTTTGGCTGTAGTGTTTCCAAGCGTGTGGAGGAAAGTGCGTTCTTTCTTATCTATCTCCAGTAATAAACATACTATTCTCTGTCTTAAATTGTATCATTTATTTGCGTATTAGGATACCTAAGGCTTGATTATAAACGTTGTTTGACTTGTTTGGAGAAGTTTATTAGTAACTTTTGGGATTAATTTTGCATGCATTTTGATGTAGGGAAACTGGATGGATTATTGATTGAAGCGCGCCAGCTAAACTGAGTTTTTATGGATATATCGAAGGACATTATCGAACAAAAGGACCATTTGTAATGTAACTGGGACCTTTTGGAGTGCCAACAGAAGAAGATCTTCAAAGGTAAGGCATATATTATATCGCTATTTCTGACCTTCGTGTCGCAACTCCCTGGTTGAAAATGATTTGTTATGCATTTCTATGCTGGGCGCTGTCCTCAGATAATCGCATGGTTTGCTTTCGCAGTAAAAGCCTTTTTGAAATCTGACACGGCGGCTGGATTAACAAGGAGTTCAGTTTTATTTTGATCTATTGCACTTGTGATTTCATGAAAGTTTGTTTATAGTAATTTAAATTGAATTTGGCGCTCTGCCATTTCACCGGATGTTGTCGAAATGGGAAGCTGGCGTCCCACTGATCCGCAAAAATATTTATATATGCTTAGGGATATGGTTGGATGATGAACTGTCTTTTAAAATGCATATTGACGAACTTTATAAACAGCAAAAAATCAAGCTAAGCTTCCTCTATAGAAACAGGACATGTTTGTTCTCTACAAATAGAAGACAAATTGTGCAAGCTACTTTTATGTCTGTTATAGATTATGGGGATATTATCTACATGCATGCTACAGCATCAACACTTAAATCGCTGGATGCTACTTATCATTGCGCACTTAGGTTTTTTACGGGTGCTAGCTACAGAACTCACCACTGTGTTTTATATCAAAATGTGGGTTGGACCTCGTTGTCCGTGACAAGAGAACAACATGCTCTCGTGTTTGTCTCCAAAGCACTTCTGAATAAACTACCTTCTTATTTATCATCACTTATCGATATTAGAATTATAATTCCTAAAACCAGGTCTCAAGCATGGCTTACACTTAATAAATGCAGAGACTTGATTCATTCGAGAACCATCTAAGCTCGTAAGTGCAAGTGTATTTTCAACCAACTTTTTGAACCTATTAAAAATCATAAAATGTGTTTTCTTTGCATTTAAAACAAGTTTCAGCTGTATAAAAGACCCTTGTAATACCTTAAAATCTGTCTCCAATAGTGATAATGCTTGGTCAGCTTTTGAAGCGATAGAGTACATGACAGTGTCATCAGCATATGAATCAGTTTTAAATATAGTTTAAAATATAGAATAAAGTTTAAATATATTAATACAAACATATTACTCAGATTTGCAATAGTGTTTTCAGCAGTTGGACATCAAGGTCGAGAAACTGCACTTTGCTGTAACAAAATTACCTGAATATCCAGACGACAAATCAGGAAGTGGGTAGATTGTTCTCCTTGTGCAGGAAAATGACACCTCTCCTGGGCCAAAATCTATGCACTGCTGGCTATTTCTTATTTCTATTATTACAGTATACATCCCTGTAAGACTGGAAATATCATAAGTGCAGAAGAATTCATTCCCTGAAAGCAAGGCAATACATTTAGCACAGCCGAGTTTCACATGTTCCCTGTTTCTCTTATGACAGAATCAGTGTCAAATAAATAGTTAGAATATACTTGAACCTACTGTCAGAATTTTTGTCACCCACAGAAGGTATTGTATGATTATCTGCTGCAGTTTTTATTTGAGATTTCTCAAAGAATCTGATACAATCTGAAACAAACAGTTGATGCAGTCACTGAACAGTATTCCATGACTTACTGAAGTTTATTCAGCTTAATACAAACTAAAGGGTCTTTTAGTTACTCAAAACACAAAAAGTACTTTCATGATAATTAAATTATTAATCAGTCTCAATGATAACATATAATAATGTCATGTATTTAATCATTTAGTAATAAGTACTAAATTGTTTGTCAATAACACCACTTGACTAGAAGATGCATAGTTCACCGTCTTGAAAGATGTCGTCAATGTACATGAGGAAATAGATAACAAATAAAAAATGTGAAGGTAATATGAGTCAAAGTAACACATTACAGTATATGCACGTATTTTGTTTGTCATATTAATCAACAATGGACCTAGAAAATTCAGCAAATTGAAGACAAAATGGTACCACTTGTAATTGGAATACCTCCATTGTTAATACTGTAATACTGTTGTGGCGCTGGTCAGATTTGTTGTGTCAGTTGTGATCATTACACACAAAAGTAACATCATTCTGACAGAAAACCCCCAAATATGTTTTAAGGGGTCTACCCCGATCATTCAGCAACTGGAAAACTATTTAGCAAAAAAATCAGCTGCACATAAACTCTGCACAAGTACTACTGTTTAGTAAAAATAAGGTTGAGAGCAGCAGGACGCGTGAATGTCCTCTCCACTGACAAGACAGGTCGCACAGTACAATTAAGGTGAAAAGATACTTACATGTTCCATTCTCTTCGAGGTCTAACCATCAAATGAAAAAAAGTTTCATAAATTTGTTTGTTTTTTTGTGGCAAAAAAAGTGCACTATTTCATAGGCCTACTAAACATCCAGGGAATAACAAATATTTGAATATTGTGAATTTGGAGTGAGAAGAGACATTTCAATACATTAGCCTAGTTAGTTAGTTAGTCAACACATTGGCCTTTACTCACCAGGACAAAGTTGTTTCGATGAGGATGCTTTATAAACCCCCAACACAAAGAAATAAACCACCAACACAAAAACGCCATAGCCAAATTGTGAAATGTGAAACATATTAGATGAAGATGGAACTGTAAATATGAAAAAGACAACAGGAAAATATTTCAGGAAAGATCTTTGGAAATAAATAGCTGGCCGCAGGGGAACTGTACAGAGATATATGAGCCATATTTCAATGGTACATAACCTTGTGTAAAATGTCATATTCATATTCAGTATGCATACATTTTGTTAATCAACTTAATAAAACACATGTTGCAGAACTTACCTTTCATAGGAATTGATTCCTATAACATCCACACTCGCACCGCTCTTTGACTCTGACGGAGAGAAATCAATATCAAGGGAGGATAAATTCAATGTTTTGCATGTGGTGGTTAAAAACCTCTTACGGATCCGCCCCTAAAATCACATACCCAAATTGCCTGTAGCTCAGGACCCGAAGCAGGGATATGCTTATGATCGATACCATTTGAAAGGAAACACGTTGACGTTTGTGGAAATGTTAAATGAATGTAGGAGAATGTAACACATCAGATCTGGTAAAAGATAATACAAAGAAAAAAAAACACTTTGAAAGTATGATGTTGACATGAGTCCAATCAGTCCAATCAAAGCTACTGTAGATATAGCGTGATTTGATGTCCTTTTACCTGTGGCCAATGACCTTGAGCCTTCTTGGATGGGCACTTCTAATGTAAGTCTATGGCAGCACCCAAGGGGCTTGAATTCACGAGCTCTAACCATACATTTTGTGGTGACATAGTGTCCCAGTGAGTGACAGAACACTGAAGCCAATCACGGCGCATCTAGAGAAAATGACCAACCCCTATGCTCCGTATTTTCCGCTGGCTGCCACCACATAAAGCACTGAGCTAGGATGAAACACCTGCATTTTGGAACTGTCTTACTCAACAAAGCAAAAAAGAGACCATGTTAGTATGCACTTTTATTAACTCAATTAGGATTATTTTTTACATTGCTAGCATACTGATACGTGACACATTTCTTGGGAGGATAAACAGGTGAGGCTCAAAACTGGTGGGGCTCTGCCCTACCTGCCCTGAATGACCCATCGCCACTGGCCAGCAAGCATCTTTCTCATGTCAGTCAGTCACAGAGTTTCTAAACCATTACTGTCCTGTCTTTGAGTCAGTCACGTGCGTGGTCTAAGTAACTCAACTGGCTAGTTCACCTGTCTGTAAACAGAAGGCTGGCTGTACATTGATCCTGACCTGTCTGTAAACAGAAGGCTGGCTGTACGTTGATCCTGACCTGTCTGTAAACAGAAGGCTGGCTGTACGTTGATCATGACCTGACTGTAAACAGAAGGCTGGCTGTACGTTGATCCTGCTGCTCTGATTATATAGAGTGAAGCTGTTTTTCTCTGTTCATATAATTTCATCCTATCACTTTTCCTCTGATGTTTTCGGTCTGATCATTTAGATTGTTGTTGCCTGTTAATATTATAAATCACATGGTGAGGACGTTTGCTATCAATCTATCAATGTGCATAATAACTAACAAGTGGGGCAAGGGTAGAGAAAAAAGTTTAAACTCTAATGCACATTTTGACTGAGTGACAGCAAACTTGGCTGCCTGCTGCAAGTTGAGGACACACAGACACAGACACACACACACCCACCTCTCCGCAAGCTGCTCCTAATCTGCAGCTTTTTTGCAGTGAGAACTGCAGGGAGGTATTTTGCCAACATCTATTTGGGTATATTAAAACACTTCAGTTTCATCTGATCATGATTATCATCTGATCCGATCCGACTATCAACTGTCAATTTACCTATACCAGTATGTCCATATCGGCACACCCCTATCTTGCACTAAAATGGCATTATCATAATTTTCAGCAAACTGCTCGCCCAAACAACGCTATACACGTGGTCTGCGGTTATGAGGATGGTTGGACGCAATGCCAAAATCTCTAAAACGACATTGGAGGCGGCTTACGGTAGAGAAATGAACATTCAATAATCTGGCAAAAGCTCTGGTGGACATTCTTGCAGTCAGCATGCCAATTGCATGCTCCCTCAAAACCTGAGACATCTGTGGCATTTTGTTATGTAACAAAACTGCACATTTTAGAGGGGCCGTTTATTGTCCCCAGCACAAGGTGCACCCGTGTAATGATAATGCCGTTTAATCAGCTTCTTGTTATGCCACACCTGTCAGGTGGATGTGTTATCTTGGCAAAGGAGAAATGCTCACAAAAAGGGATGTAAAAAAATGTGCACAAAATTTGAGAGGAATAAGCTTTATGTGCCTATGGAAGTTGTTTGGGATCTTTTGTTTCAGCTCATGAAACACAGGACCAACAATTTACGTGTTGATTTATATTTGTGCTAAGCATAAATTAAACGGCCCATTGCAGACCACCCAGTCCTGACCCCACCAGCTGCCGCATTCTGGGTATTGGGCACATGGTGCGCTGGCTAGTGATTTCCCCTGTCCCAGCTGTAAACACCCTGTGGGCAATACTGGGAGGAGTGACATCCAAGCGATAAAACCTCACCAAAGTGTGTGGTGATGAGCAACTCTCCACAGCACAAATATCTCCCATTGTCAACCCTTTAAACAATGCCCAAGACGCCGCCAGACCCCTGGTGGAGTGGGCGCGTACACTGCTAGGTACCCCTTGCCCCCTGCTGCTATATGCCAGGGAGATGGCCGCCACAATCCAGTGGGAGAGACGCTGCTTAAATTCAAATCAAATTTTATTCGTCACACACACACATGGTTAGCAGATGTTATTGCGAGTGTAGTGAAATGCTTGTGCGTCTAGCGCCGACTGTGCAGCTATATCTAACAAGTAATCTAACAATTTCCCAACAACTACCTAATACACACAAATCTAAGTAAAGGAATGGAATAAGAATATATACATATAAATATATGGATGAGCAATGACCGAGCGGCTTAGGCAAGATGCAATAGATAGTATAAAATACAGTATATACATATGAGATGAGTAATGCAAGGTATGTAAACATTATTAAAGTGGCATTATTAAAGTGACTAGTGATCCATTTATTAAAGTGCCCCTTTATTTTAAGTCTGTATGTAGGCAGCCAACTCACTGTGTTAGTGATGGCTGTTTAACAGCCTGATGGCCTTGAGATTGAAAAATAGCTTCTGACTCTCGGTCCCAGCTTTGATGCACCTGTACTGACCTCTCCTTCTGGATGGTAGTGGAGTGAACAGGCAGTGGCTCAGGTGGTTGTTGTCCTTGATGATCTTTTTGGCCTTCCTGTAACATCGGGCGCTGTAGTTGAAGAATTGTTTATATCAAATCAAATCAAATTTATTTATATAGCCCTTCGTACATCAGCTGATATCTCAAAGTGCTGTACAGAAACCCAGCCTAAAACCCCAAACAGCAGGTAAAGATTATTTCTGTGCTGTATACAATGCTTTGTAACTATTTAAAAACAACAAATGACCCGTATAAACATGCAGCGAGCTCATTGAGGACTACAATAAGCGATTGTTGGCAGTTATCTTGGCCAAAAGCTGTGCAACCAAGGACTAGGCTTCCACAGTGGGATGTCAATAATTTTGTCCATGCCATTTGTCTTTATTTCCTAATCAAATAATATAATCTTAAATTTACAAAGAAAAAATGGTTCTGGAATGTTGAAAATACAATAGCAAGATGTGGAAACCAAATTTATTTTTTGAATTTCAACTTATTTTTGAAAACATAGGGAATTATTTGAGAAAAGGGCAAGGGTGCCAGTATACACTACATGGCCAAAAGAATGTGGACACCTGCTCGTCGAACATCTGATTCCAAAATCATGGACATTAATATGGAGTTGGTCCCCCTTTGCTGCTATAACAGCCTCCACTCTTCTGGGAAGGCTTTCCACTAGATGTTGTAATATTGCTGCTATAACAGCCTCCACTCTTCTGGGAAGGCTTTCCACTAGATGTTGTAATATTGCTGCTATAACAGCCTCCACTCTTCTGGGAAGGCTTTCCACTAGATGTTGTAACATTGCTGTGGGGACTTGCTTTCATTCAGCCACAAGAGCATTAGTGAAGTCAGGCACTGATGTTGGGCGATTAGGCCTGGCTCGCAGTTGGCATTCCAAATCATCCCGAAGGTGTTCGATGGTGTTGAGGTCAGGGCTTTGGTGCAGTCCAGTCAAGTTCTTCCACAGTTATCTTGACAAATAATTTCTGTATGGACCTAGCTTTGAGCACCGGGGCATTGTCATGCTGAAACAGGTAAGGGCCTTCCCCAAACTGTTGCAACAAAGTCGGGAGCACAGAATTGTCTAGAATGTCATTGTATGCTGTAAGATTTCCCTTCGCTGCAATTAAGGGGCCTGTCCCGAACCATGAAAAACAGCCCCAGAACTTTATTCTTCATCCACCAAACTTTACAGTTGGCACTATCCATTGGGGCAGGTAGTGTTATCCTGACATACGCCAAACCCAGATCCATCCGTCGGACTGCCAGATGGAGAAACGTGATTCATCACTCCAGAAAATGCATTTCAGCATGCTCCAGACTCCAATGGCGATGAGCTTTACACCACTCCAGCTGACTCTTGGCATTGCACGTCGTGATCGTAGGCTTGTGAGCGGCTGTTCGGCCATGGAAACCCATTTCCTGAAGCTTCCGACAAACAGTTCTTGAGCTGACGTTGCTTTCTGAGGCAGTTTGGAACACAGTAGTGGGTGTTGCAAACGAGGAAAGACAATTTTTCCGTGCTACGGGCTTCCGTTCTGTGAGCTTGTGTGGCCTATCACCTCGCAGCTGAGCTGTTGTTGCTCCTAGACGTTTCCACTTCACAGTAACAGCACTTTCAGTTGACTGGGGCAGCTCTAGCAGGGCAGAAATTAGATAAACTGACTTATTGGAAAGGTGACATCCTATGACCGTGACATGTTGAAAGTCACTGAGCTCTCCGTTACGTACCATTCAACTGCCAATGATTGTCTATGGAGATTGCATGGCTGTGTGCTCAATTTTATACACCTGTCAGCAACGGGTGTGGCTGTAATAGACACATCCACTAACTTGAAGGGGTGTCCACATACTTTTGTAGACAGAGTGTATTTGTCCACAACTGTATATGCTGAGAGAATATGACAAGATCAAACTAAGCCTGTTGTTTACTTTCTCACTCATCAATATTCCCAATTCATTCAGGATTATCCGTATTCATGGAGAAGTGTTTAGAAATATTATATTCTAATTTACAATAAAAGTGACTCCAAAATGGCACAACACATCACAGTGCATTCGGAAAGTGTTCAGACCCATTGACTTTTTCCGCAGTTTGTTACGTTACAGACTTATTCTAAAATGGATTAAATAGATTTTTCCCACATCAATCTACACACAATACCCCATAATGACAAAGCAAAATAGGTTTTTAGAGATTTTTGCAAATGTATATAAAATAAAAACTGAAATATATAGTATTCAGACCCTTTACTCAGTACTTTGTTGAAGCGCCTTTGGCAGCAATTACAGCCTCGAGTCTTCTTGGGTATGATACTACAAGCTTGTCACACCTGTATTTAGGGTGTTTCTTCCATTCTTCTCTGCAGATTCTCTCAAGCTCTGTCAGGTTGAATGGGGTGCGTCGCTGCACAGCTATTTTCAGGTCTCTCCAGAGATGTTAGATTGGGTTCAAGTCCGGGCTCTGGCTGGGCCACTCAAGGACATTGAGAGACTTGTCCCGAAGCTACTCCTGCGTTGTCTTGGCTGTGTTCTTAGGGTCATTGTCCAGTTGGAAGGTGAACCTTCTCCCCAGTCTGAGGTCCTGAGCACTCTGAAGCAAGTTTTCATCAAGGATCTCTCTGTATTTTGCTTCGTTCATCTTTCCCTCGATCCTGACTAGTTTCCCAGTCCCTGCCGCTGAAAAACATACCCACAGTATGATGCTGCCACCACCATGCTTCACCGTAGGGATGGTATTGGCCAGGTGATGAGTGGTGCCTCTATTCCTCCAAACGTGATGCTTGGCATTCAGGCCAAAGAGTTCAGTTTTGGTTTCATCAGACCAAAGAATCTTGTTTCTCACAGTCTGAGAGTCCTTTAGGTGCCTTTTGGCAAACTCCAAGCGGGCTGTCATGTGCCTTTTACTGAGGAGTGACTTCCGTCTGGCCACTCTACCATAAAGGCCTGATTGGTGGAGTGCTGCAGAGATGGTTGTCCTTCTGGAAGGTTCTCCCATGTCCACAGAGGAACTCTGGAGCTCTGTCAGAGTGACCATCGGGTTTTTGGTCACCTCCCTGGATCATTCCATTTAAGAATGATGGAGGCCACTGTATTCTTGGGGAAATTCAATGCTGCAGAAATTGTTTTGGTACCCTTCTCCATATCTGTGCCTCGTCACAATCTTTTCTCTGAGCTCTACAGACAATTCCTTTGACCTCATGTCTTGGTTTTGCTCTGACATGCACTGTCAGCTGTGGGACCTTATATACAGTAGACAGGTGTGTGCCTTTCCAAATCATGTCCAATCAATTGAATTTACCACTGGTGGACTCCAATCAAGTTGTAGAAACATCTTAACGATGATCAATGGAAACCGGATGCACCTGAGCTCAATTTCGAGTCTCATAACAAAGGATCTGAATACTTCTGTAAATAAGGTATTTCATTATTGAATTTTTTTGTTTGTAAAAAAATTCTAAAAACCTGTTTTCACTTTGTTATTATGGGGTATTGGGTGTAGATTGATGAGAATTTGTTCAAATGCAATCCATTTTAGAATAAGGCTGTAACGCAACAAAATGTGGAAAAAGTGAAGTGGTCTGAATACTCTCCGAATGCACTGTATGAGTGAATTTGTCTAAATACTTTTGATCCCTTGAAATGGGGGGGGGGGGGGACTATGTACAAAAAGTGCAGTCATTTCTGAATGGTTCACCTTATATGGATGAAAATACCCTCAAATTAAAACTGACAGTATGCACTTCAACGTCATAGAGTCATTGTATCATAGTCATTTTACTAAAGTGCTGGAGTACAGAGCTAAAACAACACAAAGAGTGTCATTCTCCCCAATACTTTTGGAGCTCACTGTATTTTCATGTTATGGTCTTGAGAAGGCTGGCTGAATTCTGGCACAGAGTACGTTCTTTCATCTCAGCATGTCTATGAAGATTATCCCTTCTCCCTGTTTTTGTTCGTATGGAAATGGAGTGAGACTGTTGTCAAAGGAAACTATGTAACCTAGTATTTATAGTGGTTAAGAAATGTATTGCCATTAATTGGAAGGTTGGTTATTCTCCCACAATGTCACAATGGATGGCAGGAATGTCAAGTTATGTCTCACTAGATTTGATTAATTACAAGATGAAGGGTATACTGGGCAACTTTCATAAAGTCTGGATGCCTTATATGGAATACAGTTCGACAAAATGAGTATTTTTTATTTATTTAATTTTTAAAACTTTTGTTTCCAAAAAGTGGGAAGGAAATTGTGTTGGGAGAGGGTAGAGTTATTGACTGGACTGGTGGTGGTTGGGTGTGCAGGCGGCTCGGGCTGGCTGGATGGACTGGTGGAAATTTGATATAGAGAATGTCTTAATAAAGACTTTTTCAACAAGGGTTGTTAATTTGTTAGGTTATTGGTTAAAGGTGCAACCCAATATTATTGAATTACCTTTGATGTAGTTTAGTCTTATCAATCACTTAAACATATTTAATAATGATTGCTTACCTAGCTTGATGATTATGGGATTTTTTTGCTTACTTGTTGTTGTTCCAAATAGAGACATCTAGAAGGGCCATGGGTCATATTAGATTGTGTACAAATGCAGGAAATGAGCTTTGGATGCCCTAAAAAAGTCTGACCCCCTGATTGATTGAATCCAGAAACAACCATAATTTAAACCTGAAAAGAGAGACAGAAATAGCCTTTCCCTGATGGCATCCCTGTGTGTGTTACGTAATACACAAAGAGGCTAAATTGGGTCCACATATCAGCGAGCGGTGCCTCCATAATCCAATTCCGCCACGTCATTCCACAGCTGTGCTGTTTTAGAAAGACATTTATGGAAGTGCTGGCGGCTCTCTGCTTTCCTCTCCAACACAGAAATAGCCAGTTGGTTGAGAACACCCCCTCAGGGCACACTTCTCCACCATCACACCATTATCCACACACACACACATAGGGAGCGAGAGAGAGCGAGAACGAACGAGAGAGAGAGATAGAGAGATTGAGTTTTAAATCATCTTTATTGGGTCTGGGAACCCACAACACAATAAACACTCATACAAAACCATAGTTACACATAAATTAAAAACACAAAACCAAATCCTCCTACACCGTAACTAAACACAACAGCCTCTGAATACCCCATATACTCATTAACAGATCAATATTGTTAACCAGTTTGTAATAGGCAAACTCAACCCTCAGTCTCGCTGCCAACATTCCCTCCAGCATTCCCATCACATCCACAGACCCCTGTCCCCGAATACTGTTCTTGCGGGTCTTCCATATTGCTAATTTAGCTGCCCCTAACACAAAATTAAGCAAAATATCTACACCCCTTCGACTAAACCTGTACTTTAGCCCAAATATAAACAATTGGGAAGAGAATACCTCTCCCAAATCTGAGAACCAAGAAGTGATCAGGTCAATCATCCCCACCAACCTGGGACACTGTAAGAACAGATGTGCCAGAGTTTCAGACTCAGTACAGAATGGACACCCTTCCCCAACTGTCGGATCCAGGTGTACCAGATACATATGGGCTCCATGTATTATCCTCCATTGGAGGTCAGCTGTCGTCTTTTCAATAGGCAGTTTGGGGATGCATCTAGACCCAACACAACCGCCCACCTTGTCGATTTTACCCCTTCCAGGGAAGAGGCATGGGACACTTTTACACAAATTTTGTACATGGCCTTCTTTCCCACCTCCTTGAACTCCCCCAGCTCCGGGGTATCGAAGGAAAGCAGAATTCCCAAGTCCTCCTCGAATGACCCCGCCGCAGCGGGGAACACATAATCTGGTCCCTCCTTCCACCGATCAGAATTGGAAGTGTCAGTCACGTACTGCAGATGAAATACTGGCGAGGAATCCCAGACCTCAGTGACGACCTTCCTCAGTAGGTAAGATGACCGGATCCCCGCTCTTTCTCCCAGCTCCTCCAACGATCTGCTCCTGCTCCGCATCAGATGACTGTCAGGACGTTGTATTAGTTAATGTGACGACTGTTGCTCATCGAATGATTACAAGTTTCTAATTGCGTGATTCAGTTAATCAAGCAATTATTAACTCATTAACCTGGGGCACCATGGGAAAACTAGTCACGTAGTCTTCTCTGTGAATTCTTTACTCACAGGTTTTATACCCTTCAGAAGTGGGCGTAACCGCCTTTAGGGCAATTCTCTGGGCGTACCAAGTTAATGAGGGCAAGGTCTAGATTTCACTCAAATCCAATTTTAGGCAACTTAACATTTCATCTTTACCAAAACATTCCCTTTGATTTGGACATTTTCCACACAACGTACAAAGTATAAACATCAAACATATACTAGGAAAACTCTTCACGTTACAATGTTTTTGTAAGAACGTCATCTATTAACCTTTAATAACAAAACAAAAATGACATACATTTTCATACTCCATCTATCGTCATGACCACCATTGTGGCTGACGGAAACCATTGTTCCAACGTCCCTTTATTTCATGTTTAATGTTCTGAGGCTGGTTCTCCATAGTAACAGGACAAAGGAATTTGTCTGTGGCCTGAGATTTACCAGGGGCGTGAGGGGTCATAAAACCCCTCACATCTTCAGACCCCTAGATCTCTCCTCCTCTGTTGGGGATGAGAGATAATCTGTAGGGTTGTGGTCTCCTGTAACCTGACCAAGTCGGGACAGTCATGACATGACCCAGCTTAGTACATCCCACACCTAACAGGCATGAACGTAGGCTGGCTGAACCCAGAGCATGGGACTGGATGGCAGTGTTGTAAAAAATAGGCTCCTCAAAAAGCCACATCCCTGGTGGCGTGCCGGCCTTACGGGACTTGACAAGAACTCTCCAAGCCGGCATAACAGACTCATAAAATGGAGTCAGGCCAGACAAATCACCCCCCTCCAGCTTTAAGAGGATAAGGTGCTTCTCTAAGCCCAAACAGCCCACTCTCCTCATCAATGTGTAGGCTGTGTCGACCCAGCTAGAACCGTCACTGTACAACAGTCTCTGGGCTGCTTCAAGCCGGAAAGCCATGATCCTGGGAGAACTGTCCACCAGACCTTGCCCACCCTCGTGCAGTGGCAGGTACAGGGCTGCAGCTTTAATCCAGTGTTGTCCAGACTAGAAGAAATTGACAAGGGTCCTCTGAAGCTCTTGTATCAGACGGTGGCTGTAAAATCATTAGTCTGTGCCACAGGGTAGAGGCAGCAAGATTATTAGCTACCAGTACGCTTCCCCTATAAGACAGCTGGGGTAGCAACCATTTCCACCTTGACAGTCTGGCACACACTTTCTCCACTACACCTTCCCAGTTCTTTTTCTGAATTACACCAGAGCCTAGAAAACCCCCTGAAGTTAACTCCAAAGTCTGCTCTGGTGAGTCTGAAAACATAAACATCTGTTGCCGAAACGACATAACCTGTTTCAAAGCCGGGTGTTGGCAACCCAACAGGACAATTTTAATTGAACTTGCAAACTTCCCAAACCGCAATAACTCGCTCTACAATAGCTCATTGGGAATAAACGGCAGTACCTTCTCTCCTACGGCGACCAGAAACTCCTCCACAGTGACAGTAGCTTCAGTAACACACCTAAAGCCGTGCAGAAGTGACAGGGACGGCGTCCCCATGTGGGTCGCCATCCTCGCCAAAGCCAGGGTAATTTCGACACGAAAAACAATATTACTTCATTTTACCACAACAACTAAATAAAAATAATGATAACCTTAATCGTGCAGAGGAAGAAGAAGAAAAAAAAGATACCACCAAGAAAAGGAAACGTAAAAGGAAAACCAGGATATCTAACTCTACACAACATCGCACTCACTCATACAATTAACAGGATGCACCAAACACTTACTGGCATGCAGAGAGAGAGAGATGATACATTTTCATTTCATTAAAACCTCTCCACCACCCCCCTCCCTTAAAAAAATGAATATCCCCTGTACTGCATACTCACAATAACCGTACATCCAACCCATCCTCCCCAACTGTACCGACAGCCCCCGTAACACACCATATATCCTGAAACATCTCCACACTGTTTATCATTTTATAGAGACCATCCCATTAAATAATAGTAAAGGGTGTGCCTTTGCCTGAGCAAACAGAAAATTCAACAACACACATTTGGCCTTTTCCTTATTTGAATACCTGTACCCCATTATAAACATCCCAACAGTAAAAACCACCCCCAACCTCTCACACAGACATTCCAACAGAGACATTAATGGCATTAACCTGGCACACACAGAAAACACATGAATCCTAGTTTCATTCATGACACAGAAAGGACACCCCTGTCCGACTCCCGGTTCAACCCGTGCCAACCAGCTGTTAGTGGCCAGGGATCCATGAAGAACCCTCCACTGGAGGTCCCCTGACCTCTTTGGGACTGGGAGTTTGTAGAGCCCCCTCCATTTAAAACCCACCATACTCTGCCCCACATTCCACCTTCACTTCTGTTAGGCTCCTAATGTCCCTTACCTTAATGCAGAGGTCGTAGAGGGCTCCCACCCCCTCGAACTCCCCCAGGCTCGGAGTGTTAAAATCCTCCAGACCCCTTTGCCAGTCCCCAGTCTCTGCTGTCACCTGCAGTGGCGGAAACATTGGTGGCCCCTCCCCATTTGGCCGCTCAAACACCTCCTTATCTGTCTCAGACAGTGCCTCCTGGACCTCCTCCAGGAATCTCTCCAGCAGTCTAAGAGATGTTAGTCCTGTTTGTTGTGCCAGGACTTCCAGGGTTTTCCACCCCTCCTATCCCAGCAGTCGCAGGTCTCCCAGCCTTAGTTAACCAGCTGCCATCAGTCGCAACTGCAGGGTGGCCGACTTAACCGATCTCAAAAGGATGGCTGGGTTGTGGAAGATATTCTTCTCCCACACCCACAGCCCAGGCTCCCCCTTCTCATGTGGATCTTAGCAGCTGCCAGGCCTTCAGCACCGCATAGTAAAAATCTGAGAGACCTGCTGTACTCAGCCCCTCCAGCCTCATGAGGAACAGCTGCCGGTTCAAACCCAATCCGCCAGCTCTCCTCAGCAGCGGGCGTGCTGGTTCTTTCCAGCTGACGTCAGTATGGTACAGCAGTATCTGTGCTGCCTTTAATCGGAATTCAGCCACCATGCTCTCCAGTTCCGCCAGGCCCTGTCCTCCTTCAGCCAGTGATGGCCCGACCAGAAACAATCCACCAGCTTGCGAGCAGACCGGCGAGGGGGTTGAGGACAGCCAGGTTATGCCACAGGGAAGATGCCACCAGGTTGTTGATTATCAGCACCCTCCCTCTATATGACACTTGGGAGAGGAGCCACCTCCACCTGGTCAGTCTTGACACCACTGCCTGTGACAGCCCCTACCAGTCCTTCCTGAACCACCTCTCCGAGCCCAGGTACACCCCCACCATTTTAAGCCCTTCACAACCCCATTACAAACCCCCTGGAAGCAGCGGGGGGGCCCTATCCCTCCATGCCCCACATAACAGAGCTTTGCTCTTGTCCCAGTTCATCTTAGCTGACAAAGCTCCCTCGTACACCTTCAGACTATTCTCTAGTGCTTGCATATCCTGCCCATCCCTGACCATCACAGAAACCATCATCTGCATACGCCAACACTGCTATGCCTGTCAACACACCCATGTCTGTCCAGCACACTCCCTGCAGTCTCCTGCGTAGCAGGCCCAAAAAAGGCTCAATGGCAATTGTATATAACTGCCTTGATAGAGGGCATCCTTTGTCTAACGCCCTGCCTCACCCAGACTGGTCTACTGAGCCCATCTCCCACATTGTCCATACATGATGCCTCACCATACAACATCTTCACACAGGCCAAAAACCTTTCCCCAAACCCAAACATCACATGTAACAGATACTCATGGTCCACTCTATCAAAAAGCCTTTTCTTGATCTAAAGAGACCAGTCCAAAGTTCACATTAGAACCTCCAACATGTCCCCGATTTAAGAACAAGTTGTCCTTGATTGAGATTCCCGGTACACAATATGTCTTGTCCTCAGGAGACTGAAAAGATTTGGCATGGGTCCTCAGATCCTAAAAAGGTTATACAGCTGCAGCATCGGCAACTCTCCTACCCCGACACACTCACGCAACAGACAAAAGAAGTCCAGTCCAATTATTACGCCGAATCTTTTATAAAACTCCACTGGGAGTCCATCAACCCACAGTGCATGGCCGGGGTACATCTGGGTTATGGCCTCTGCCAGTTCATGGGACAACTGGGGAATGTCCATTTCATCCCTCTGTCCCAGAGAGAGCTTAAGCAGTTCTGCAAACAAAACCTGAGCACACATAGGATCCCACAGTTCTGCCCTATACAACTCAGTATAAAGCTCCACAGTCCGCTCTGGCTGTAAGGACAGAATCTGGAGACAAGAAGCAAGTACAGGGAGTGAACATTTAATGGACAACGGACACCAAACAAAACACAGACAGCGTCTGGATACGGGGAACAAAACTAAGAAACAGACATATATAGAGGAGGCAATCAACAACGTGAAGGAGTCCAGGTGAGTACAATAAGTGCAGATGCGCATAATGATAGTGGCAGGTGTGCGTAATGAAGGGCAGCCTGGCACCCTTGAGCACCAGAGAGGGGAAGCGGGAGCAGGCGTGACATTGCCTCCCCCCTCTAGGGGCGTCACCCGGCGTCCCACCTGGGCGAGCCCGATGGGCCGGCCGAGGCATGGGCGCTGGACTAGCCTGCTGAGGCGTGGGAGCCTGACGATCCGACTGAGGAATGGGAGCCTGACAAGCAGGCTAAGGCGTGGGAGCCTGATGGGCTGGCTGAGGCATGATGTGGGAGGGGTGCCTGATGAACCGGCTGAGGCATAGGAGCCCAACGACCTGGCTGAGGCATGACGTGGGATGGGAGCCTGCCGAGCCAAACGAGGCAAGGAAACCTCTCGAGCCAGCTAAGGCGTGGAAGCCCGACAAGCCAGCTGAGGCACCCCTGGTTCCATCGGCATCGGCACCCAGACCCGATGTCAACACCAAAAACAAAAAACAAGAACTCCCTGATGCTTCAAATAGTGGTATCAGCATTCTGTAAGGACCGACGCTAGAGACGAGAAGCAAGTACAGGGAGTGAACATTTAATGGAAAACGGACATCAAACAAAACACGGACAGCGTCTGGACAGGGGGAACAAACCAACACGACGGCAATAATGTTGAAATGAGGAACAAAACTAAGAAACAGATAGATATAGAGGGGTAATCAACAACTTGATGGAGTCCAGGTGAGTCCAATGAGCGCAGGTGCGTGTAATGATGGTGACAGGTTCTGAGTAATGAAGGGCAGCCTGGCGCCCTCGAGCGCCAGAGAGGGGAAGTGGGAGCAGGCGTGACACCCACATCTCTCCCACTACAGAGGTCACCCGCCCATTAGACATCCGTAGACAATGCATACCCTTGGCTTCACAGCTCTGTCTTTCCAAACCGAAGAAGGAGCTGGGAGCATCCATCTCCTTGAGCATGGAGAACCAAGCTCTTACAAGTGCTCCCTTTGCTTTAACCTGGAAAAAACTGCTCAGGTCCCTAAGTAATTCAGCTAAGTTAGCCTGGAGGCCTACTTTGCTTTGCCCCACCATCTCTACCACCATCTTACTAATACTATGCTTGAGTTCCCCAATACTCTCCAAGCCTCTGATGATAAGAGAGCTGTATACTGTGGACAGAAAATACAAATTTGGACTTTCCCCACATCCCACCATTTACTCAGAGACTCATACTCCTCTCTTCGCTGGCCCCACCTTTCACAAAAAGTCTGGAAACCTGAGCAAAAAGTGCCATCTTGTAAGAGCTTTACATTAAACATCCAATAGGATGCCTTCCGAGGCCCTGGTGAAATAGATAGCCAAGCCATGGTTATGTGACGATCCGAAAAAGCCAACAGCCTACTGTATTACTCTGATTCCTGGACATGTAGTCAGGCTGCACTCACCCTAGCCCCAAAGACCTTCACCCATGTATACTGTCTTGTGTCAGGATGTCTAGTTCTCCAAACACCTACTAGGTCAAACTGATTAATGATGTCCCTTAACACCACCACTGATCCTGAATGAGGCTCCTCCCCATTCCTGGCTTTCATAAAATCCATTGTGTAGTTCCAGTCCCTGCCGACCATCAGCATCTCCTGAGGCTCTCCCTGTCAGAGTTCCTGTCTAAGACACCCAAACAGAAGGCCCCTCACTCTCCCTATGTTAGGCACATACACATTTATAAAGACAAAACCCATGTTGTTAATTTCTGCTTTTACTACAAGCCATCTACCCCTACACACGTCCTTTGAGGAGTAACTTTCCACCAAGCCCAATCGACTTCATTCATCACTATGCGTCTCCTGCAGAAACAGCACCTGTACTTTTGTTTTAGATATTCACCCAACACCCTCCTCTTTCCCGCATATCTGGCACCATTTATGTTAAGCAAGCCTACCTGAAAAGTCTCCATAAGAAGTGGGAGAAAAGAAAGAGACCAATAGCAAAGCTCAAAACGCACCAGTGCCAGAAAAAAAATATTCATCTAAACAGCATCTGAAGGTAGACCTTTAGGCACGGTTGTGACCTACTTCTTCAACCTTAACTGTTTGCTGGGTGAGAGGACACCATGCCCCTCATATTTCATAGCGCGTTGTACTGATCTTACAAATTGTCCCAGATCGCAAAAAAAAAGCCTCAAAGTCAACCTTTTTCCCCTTAGTCTCATTCAAGAACCTTGACAGTTCCCTCATTGTATACGTTGACCCCTCTGCTTGACTGGCTGTTAGCTCTGGCCCCATTGAGGAAGAGTCTGAAAAAAAGGCCTCATCATCATCCTCATCATCTCCCATCCTGACCACCTGACCCTTTTCTCTGGTCGGACCCCCCCCCCTGCATGTTGACCTCAATGTCCCCCAGAATCAGCATTTAACTGATGCTCATTGTTATTCAGAAACATGAACACTTACCTCCGGAACAAAACAACATGCTTAATGACAACTGCCTGAAAACCTGCCGACATTACATCAAAACCAAAACAAACTTACCAAACCGACTCAGTTCTTTCCGGATTTGATCATCTGTAATAAACGGAGGCAAATTATCAACTACCACTCTAGTTAAAGGACTCGACAGGGGTGAAATCGGCACCAACACATTCTTTACAAATATTCCGCTAGCAATCAGCCTACCCACCAAATTCACTCTTTTCATAAACACAACCACAGCTTTGTTCATTCTAGATGCGGAATGTATAAATTCTGCTCCTACCTGTTCGCCGACCGCGAGCAGAACCTCTTCCACCTTAACTCCATTCTCAAAAACACACCTGAATCCATGCCGTAACAACAGCGTCTCCTCTGCACTAGGCTGCGAAGCCATCACGCACACCACACCTTCCAAATCCCAGGAAACTAAAACTCTGTACAGTAGATACAACTAAACTAACAGTGTGTTACCCTCCATCATAGAAAATAAAAAAGTTAAGAAAACACCAAGAAAAAATTCAAGAAAATGGCCTCTCAACTACACATGGCCTCTCAACTACCAAACACTCCCAGCATGCATTAAGAGAGAGAGAGAGAGAGAGAGAGAGAGAGAGAGAGAGAGAGAGGGATGAGGGGTTAGTGTTAGCTCCTCTCTGTAAAAAAAAATATATATATACAGTTGATATATACAGTTGAAGTCGGAAGTTAACATACACCTTCGCCAACTACATTTAAACTCAGTTTTTCACAATTCCTGACATTTAATCCAAGTAAATATTCCCTGTCTTAGGTCAGTTAGGATCACCATTTTATTTTAAGAATGTGAAATTTCAGAATAATAGAAGAGAGAATGATTTATTTCAGCTTTTATTTCTTTCATCACATTCCCAGTGGGTCAGAAGTTTACGTACACTCAGTTAGTATTTGGTAGTTGTGCCTTTAAATTGTTTAATTTGGGTATAATATTTTGGGTAGCCTTGACACAAGCTTCCTACAATAAGTTGGGTGAATTTTGGCCCATTCCTACTGAAAGAGCTGGTGTAACTGAGTTAGATTTGTAGGCCTCCTTGCTCACACACGCTTTTTCAGTTCTGCCCACATTTCTACAGGATTGAGGTCAGGGCTTTGTGATGGCCCCTTCAGTACCTTGAGTTGGTTGTCCTCAAGCCATTATCCACAACTTTGAAAGTATGCTTGGGGTCATTGTCCATTTGGAAGACCCATTTGCGACCAAGCTTTAACTTCCTGACTTATGTCTTCAGATGTTGCTTCAATATATCCACACAATTCTCTTTCTAATGCCAGCTATTTTGTGAAGTGCACCAGTCCCTCCTGCAGCAAAGCACCCACACAACATGATGCTGCCACCCCCGTGCTGTCACGTTCGTCATAAAGAGGAGACCAAGGTGCAGTGTGGTAATTAAAGAGAGAACACTGAATAGAACTAAGCAAAATGAACCGTGAAGCAATATGGCTAGTGCAGAACAGGCAACTAACCATAGGATATAACCCACAAAATCAAAATGGAAAATGGCAACCTAAATAGGATCCCCAATCAGAGTCAACGATAAACAGCTGCCTCTGATTGGGAACCAATTCAGGCCACCATAGACCTACATTTATCTAGACAAACCAAAACCCCATAGATGTACAAAAAACCCTAGACAAGACAAAAACACACATACCACCCTCGTCACACCCTGACCTAAACCAAACAAATAAAGAAAACAAAGATAACTAAGGTCAGGGCGTGACAGTACCCCCCCCCCCCCCCCCCCCCCCAAAGGTGCGGACTCCCGGCCGCAAACCTAAACCTAAATGGGAGGGTCTGGGTGGGCATCTAACCTCAGTGGCGGCTCTGGTTCTGGACGGCGCCCCCCTATACACTGAGTCCGCTCTTTTAGCACTGATCCGTGGATCATCGTCGCAGGCTGTGGACTGCGGATCCTCGACGTAGGCCCCGGTCTGGGGACCCTCGCTGCGTGGATCATCGCCGGATGTTCTGAACTGGGGACCATCGCTGGAGACCCCGGACAGGGGACCGTCGCTGGAGACCCCGGACTGTGGCCCGTCTCTGGAGACCCCGGACTGTGGCCCGTCTCTGGAGACCCCGGACTGTGGCCCGTCGCTGGAGACCCAGGACTGTGGCCCGTCGCTGGAGGTTCCGGACTGTGGCCCGTCGTTGGAGGTTCCGGTCTGTGAACTGTCGCCAGACTCTCTGGACTGGGTACTGTTGCCGGACGCTCTGGACTGGGTACTGTCGCCGGACGCTCTGGACTGGGTACTGGACGCTCTGGACTGCCGAGGTGCACAGTCGGCCTGGTGTGTGGTGCCGGCACTGGTGGTACCCGGCTGGGGACACGCACCTCAGGGCGAGTGCGAGGAGCAGGAACAGGGTGTACTGGACCCAGGAGGCGCACTGGAAGCCAGGTGCGTGGTGCCGGGCACTGGTGGATACCGGGCTGGTGACACGCACCTCAGGGCGAGTGCGGGGAGGAGGAACAGGGCGTACTGGACTGCTGAGGCACACTGTAGGCCTGGTGCGTGGTGCCGGAACTGGTGGATACCGGGCTGGTGACACGCACCTCAGGGCGAGTGCGGGGAGGAGGAACAGGGCGTACTGGACTGCTGAGGCACACTGTAGGCCTGGTGCGTGGTGCCGGAACTGGTGGATACCGGGCTGGTGACAAGCACCTCAGGGCGAGTGCGGGGAGGAGGAACAGGGCGTACTGGACTGCCGAGGCGCACTGTAGGCCTGGTGCGTGGTGCCGGAACTGGTGGATACCGGGCTGGTGACACGCACCTCAGGGCGAGTGCGGGGAGGAGGAACAGGGCGTACTGGACTGCTGAGGCACACTGTAGGCCTGGTGCGTGGTGCCGGAACTGGTGGATACCGGGCTGGTGACACGCACCTCAGGGCGAGTGCGGGGAGGAGGAACAGGGCGTACTGGACTGCCGAGGCGCACTGTAGGCCTGGTGCATGTTGCCGGAAATGGTGGTACTGGGCTGGTGACACACACCTCAGGGCGAGTGCGGGGAGGAGGAACAGGGCGTACTGGACCCTGGAGGCGCACTGGAAGCCTGGTGCTTGGTGTCGGCACTGGTGGTACTGGGCTGGTGACACACACCTCAGGGTGAGTGCGGGGAGGAGGAACAGGACGTACTGGACTGTGGAGGCGTACTGGAGGTCTGGAGTGTAGAGCTGACACAACCCGTCCTCGCTGGATGTTTATTTTCGACCTGCAAATGGGGCGCGGGCACAGGACGTACTGGGCTGTGTAGACTCACCGGAGACACAATACGCAAAGCCGGCGCAGGATATCCTGGTCCAAGGAGGTACACTGGAGACCAGGAGCCCTGAGCCGGCACCCTCCATCCTGGCTGGATGCCCATTCTAGCCCGGCCAATGCGAGGAGCTGGAATAGAGCACACCAGGTTAGAATAGCGCACTGGAGACACCGTGTGCTCCACTGCATAACACGGTGCCTGACCAGTAACACGCTCCCCACAGTAAGCACGAGGAGTTGGCTCAGGTCTCCAAACTGACTCATGCAATCTCCTCGTGTGCCCCCCCACCCCAAGAAATCTTGGGGCTGCCTCTCGGGCTTCCGTGCCAGCCGTGTACCCTCATATCGACGCCGTTCCTCCTGTGCTATCACCACCTGCTTCCATGGCAGGGTCTTGTCCCCTGCCATTACCTCCTCCCAGGTCCAGGATGGCCTCCACTCCTCTTTCCCCCGGGTCCAAGATGTCCACTCCTCTTTAGCACGCTGCATGGTCCTTTTTTGGTGGGTTGTTCTGTCACGGTCGTCATAAAGAGGAGACCAAATCGCAGCGTGGTAAGCGAACATAACTCTTTAATTAAAGAGAGAACACTGAACAGAACTGAACAGAACTAAACAAAACAACAAAACGAACCGTGACGCAATATGGCTAGTGCAGAACAGGCAACTAAACATAGGATATAACCCACAAAACCAAAATGGAAAATGGCAACCTAAATAGGATCCCCAATCAGAGACAACGATAAACAGCTGCCTCTGATTGGGAACCAATTCAGGCCACCATAGACCTACAAATACCTAGACATACAAAAAACCCATAGATATAGATAAACCCCTAGACAAGGCAAAAAAACACACATACCACCCTCGTCACACCCTGACCTAACCAAAATAATAAATAAAACAAAGATAACTAAGGCCAGAGCGTGACATGTGCTTCAAGGTTGGGATGGTGTTCTTCGCCTTGCAAGCCTCCCCCTTTTTCCTCCAAACTTAATTATGGTCATTATGGCCAAACAGTTCTATCTTTGTTTTATCAGACCAGAGGACATTTCTCCAAAAAGTACGATCTTTGTCCCCATGTGCAGTTGCAATCCGTAGCCTGACTTTTTTTATGGCGGTTTTGGAGCAGTGGCTTCTTCCTTGCTGAGCAGCCTTTCAGGTTATGTCGATATAGGACTCGTTTTAATGTGGCTATAGATACTTTTGTAAATGTTTCCTCCAGCATCTTCACAAGGTCCTTTACTGTTGTTCTGGGATTGATTTGCACTTTTCACACCAAAGTACCTTCATCCTTAGTAGACAGAACACGTCTCCTTTCTGAGTGGTATGACGGCTGCATGGTCCCATGGTATTTATACTTGCGTACTATTGTTTGTACAGATGAACGTGGTACCTTCAGGCGTTTGAGAATTGCTCCCAAGGATGAACCAGACTTTTGGAGGACTTGGCTGATTTCTTTAGATTTTCCCATGATGTCAAGCATAGAGGCACTGAGTTTGAAGGTTGGCCTTGAAATACATCCACAGGTACACCTCCAATTGACTCAAACAATGTCAATTAGCCTATCGGAAGCTTCTCAAGGCGTGACATAATTTTCTGGAATTTTCCAAGCTGTTTAAAGACACAGTCAACTTAGTGTATGTAAACTTCTGACCCACTGGAATTGTGATACAGTGAATTATAAGTGAAATAATTGTCTGTAAACAATTGTTGGAAAAATTATTTGTATCATGCACAAAGTAGATGTCCTAACCGACTTGCCAAAAACTATAGTTTTGGCAGTGGAGTGGTTGAAAAACAAGTTTTAATGATGCCAACCTAAGTGTATGTACATTTTCGACTTCAACTGTAGATGGCCCGTTAGTGGATGTTGGGTTTTGTAAAACTATGACTAATCTTTTGTTCCCCCCACACCTGTGATTCACCAGATTTGCTGATTCTCACTGCATATCCTTTTCAAATGAGTGACACGGCTATGACTGTTTAGTCTCTACATCTGTGCTTTCTCCACGTCTCCACCCCTTTCCACCTGACAGGTGAGGTCTTTAGGTGCAGACTGTGAAGTCAAGAGAGAGAAATTTGACGAGTGGTGTCTGTTGAGATAGAAAGCAGAAACTTGTTAAGGAAGAAACTGTTCCAGTGTTGGTTAGCATTACCCTCTAGTGGTGTGTCAATGCAAGTGCATAAGGAGTGTCAGTGTGATGACTAGCATGACCATCTCTG
Source organism: Oncorhynchus clarkii lewisi (assembly GCF_045791955.1). NCBI lineage: Eukaryota > Metazoa > Chordata > Actinopteri > Salmoniformes > Salmonidae > Oncorhynchus > Oncorhynchus clarkii. The sequence continues at coordinate 11,987,874 of NC_092172.1, read as the reverse complement.
CAGGCAAACAAGATAAACAACAACGCTACTGATTGGATTCCCTTGTGGAATTTATTTTGCTGACAAGTTAAATCAAGTTTAACTTATTTTGGTCAGTTTACTTTTGACCTCTGTGTGGTCTAATAAACATTTGTCTTAGTAGAACACTCCCTATTCTACATATGTAGTGTACACTGCCATGTTGTTTCAATGTGAATAAATACACACACTACTGTATTTTTTACTCCACCTACACCATCTTCTCCAGGAATAATGAGTGTTTAGACATTGTCAATGTGATCCCCTAGTTTTATTCCTGAAAAGGATTCCTGCATTGGCCAGGATTCGACCACGGTCCTTCTGGGTTTGAAAGTGTTCCAACTTGCCATTAGAAAGGTGTAGCAAGGTCATTGATGGCTACAAGAAGCGTATGTCTGCCGTTATCTTGGCCAAAGGCTGTGCAACCAAGTACTAGCTCCGGTGTGTAAATCATTTTGTCCATGCCTTTTCGTGTTATTATCTAAACTAAGATTGTTATCTTAAATTTACAAAAAATAAAATAGGTTTTGCAGTGTTGAAAATCCAATAACAAGGTGTGATGACCCAAAGATAATTTTTATTTATGTTGTTTACTTCTTTTAGGAGAAATAGGGAATTATTAAAGAAAATTGCAATGGTGCCCATACAGTTGGCCGAAACTGTTATACATATTTATTATGTTCCCGCCTCAAACATATTTCCAAAAATGCATGGGTATGCAAAGTGTGTATTTGCATTCTGTAGGGTAGAAGGGAAGGATGGCTGTGCTGTGGAAGTGAATTGCCCCTATCCCGGACCCTCAACTGTTTGTAAACTTCTGCTCTGGTAGGAAGCGGTGGGCTAAAGGGGTCGGAGTTCACTAGTGTCTCACTGCAGTTGAGAAAAGCGTCCGCTAAATGATCATGGGAATAAGGGTGCCGGTTGTGGGGGGCTCTGGCTCTGCACACTGGACAGGACAGGGAAGCTCAACAAAGGACTGTGGTGGGATTTATGACTGTGTTTAGCAGGCCTGTATCTGTCTACTCTACTCTCTCTGCTTGCATTTCCTCAAGTGTCATCAGAGGTCTTTCAGACTGGACCTAATTGTACCCACAGATAGAGAGTCCAGTTTTAAGAATAACACCCTTCCCTTACCCCTAGTCCTTACCTGTTGGTCCTGACCATCCCCTCTGTGGCCTTCGGTCATCCCTCTAGTCTAGACAGATGACAGAACTGCTGGTCAGAACGCATAGTATAGGGCTACAGGTGACGGATATTTTCACGATTGCCACTTATACATCTGCAGGTGATAGTACCTAGTGAAACGACTCGCTGGTCCAGGTTTGCTGTTCATCATAAGGGTGAAGTTCCTCAGGTTGAATTGTTTCATTGTCACAGCAGCAAGGGAAACCATGTCAGGACCCTTAATAGTCTGCTGTTTCCACTCTGACAGTGGACCAGCCTCTCCTTGTCTCTGCAGTGCTGGGCTGCTGTCTCCTGTTGTCCTCTCTGTTCATGGGGGGGGGGGGCATGGAGGTGGCCCCGGGGTGTGGTGAGGCTCACTCAGCAATCCCAGTGTTCTCTTTTCAGGAGCACACACACACACACACACACACATACACATACACATACACTAATGGGCAATAATGGACACTCAAATTCACTTCATTGCACATGTCTAAACACACAGACACATCGTGAGCAATATTCAGTCCTCATCCGACAGACCTATCATTAAGCTCTTAAAGGCTGAGTAGTGCTAGGAGGGTTCCAAGAGACAGAGAGAGGGAGAGAAATATAGAGACAGAGATGTGGACACGCATACTGATGATGGCCTCCACATTCTTGCCAGTTGTCATGACGACACTGCACTGCCTCCTTGGCCTAGCTGTAGGATGTGTGTGTGTGTGTGTGTGTGTGTGTCAGGGTGAGAGGAAGTGCCTGGCTGCATGAGAGACACTGTGTTTGTTCTACGAGGGTCTGCTGGTTGGAATGTTAAACTGAGCACTGAGCAGCACTGTTTCTGGTCTTTCATGGTGCAGACGAGTGTTGGTGTTCTTATGAAAGAAGTCACATCCTTCGCCTGAGCTGATACAGAGACAGAGAGAGAGTGTGAAGGGAAGGAGGTGAATGAAAGGGAGATGAGAGGAGAAGGAGGGGATGAGAGAGGCAGATGTAGCTGGGGTTGAAAGGAAATCCTGGCTTCAGCATAAAGCTGGTTGGCCTCCACCTCTCTTCCTGTCGGTTGGTAGAGGCTATATGTCGTTTGTCACGTTCACCTCTAGGAGGTGTGTGTGTGTGTGTGTGCGCTTGCCTTCCCAGCAAAATGTGAGAAATATTAACTATCCAATAAAGAGAAACGTTACCACGAAACAACAGTCTCTCTCTCTCTCTCTCTCTCTCTCTCTCTCTCTCTCTCTCTCTCTCTCTCTCTCTCTCTCTCTCTCTCTCTCTCTCTCTCTCTCTCTCTCTCTCTAATTCAGATTGCTTTATTGGCATGAAATACAATTTGTAATACTGCCAAAGCAGTATACACTCATAGAATTAAAGTGCTATCTACAACCTAAAAGGGTTCTTCGGCTGTCCCCATAGGATAACCCTTTTGAGTTCCATGTAGAAACTTCTACATGGAACCCAAACAAGTTCTACCTTGAACCAAATAGGGTTCTACCTGGAGCCAAAAAGGGTTCTCCTATGGGGACAGCCGAAGAACACTTTTGGAACCCTTTTTTCTAAGAGTGTAGTGGTACAGCATTTCAGTATATATAGTACAATGCAATGAAGTTAATGAAATACAGTTAATTTCAGTAGTAGTAATAATAATAATAGTAATAATAGTACATATAATAATGTATACAGGTACAACACTACTGCTGTTGTATTGTGAAATCTTCAGTCGATACATTTAATTAAAGAAAAAGATTATGAAAAGAAAAAATAGCTTGCAAATAAACCCCAAAAATGTACATGTATTACTTGTAAGTTATATACAATGTAAACACTTTAAGGAATGAATGGTCATGGGATGTCCCTCAGGCTATGGCAATCATATGCATATCTGGCAGTAATATTTGCAGCTTCTCCCTCAACCTGAATAATTCCCAGCTTTACGTCATTAGTAAATGCACAGAAGTTGGAATTTGACTGAGATATTTTCTTGAAAAAATATGATCTTATCTGGGAGTATTTCTCACAGTAGAGGAAAAAGTGCATCTCTGTCTCTACCTCCACTGTCGTACAGTGACCACATAAACGCTCCTCTTTGGGTAGCAATGTCTTTTTGTGTCTTTCTTTTTCTACAGCCAATTGGTGGTCACTGAGCTATTTGGTCAGGATCTGTGTCTGCTTTAGATCTCTGACTGAGTAAATATATTTTGCCAATTTGTATTCTCTTTTTGAGGGCAAAATAGAAATTTTGTTAATTCTATGTCTTTGTTTCATTTTACCAATTTGTCAAACAGGAGGTTTTCATTTTTGTAACAATTTGATTGATTTCCTTTTGTGTTTGGATAATATGGTTGTTTTGTGTTTTTAACAGCTGACATAGCGGACTCTTTTCAGGGTTCAGCTCTTGGGTTTCCAGTGCTTTGAATTATAAGGATGCATTATTTGGCACTGTCTTTTAGATATTTAGGATCATTCTGCCGAATTTTGTATGTAGATTTTCAATTGGGTTTTTCTTCTATTGCTTATAATCGCAATTACAGGTTGGATCCCAAACCTTGCTTCCATATAGAGCACTATTGAATATTTTGGAATATTTCTTTTTGAGAATTTTCTTCTTATGGAGTAAAATGCTTTGCAGTCTTTTTCTTTACGACATTCTCTGCCAGACCAAATTCACCAGAGGCACATATTTTCTTTTAGTCCCAGATAGTTTGGGCATGTTCAACCATGGTATTTCCTCATTTGAAGAAGTGTCTGCTGATCTGATTCCTGGCCTTTTTCTGGGAGATCACAACTTTGGTTTTCTGAAAGTTGATGTTGATTGCCCAGTTGATGCTGTATTCCCAAAGAATGTTACGTTGTTCCTGTAGGCCTCGCTCTGTTGGTGCTCTCTCTCTCTCTCTCTCTCTCTCTCTCTCTCTCTCTCTCTCTCTCTCTCTCTCTCTCTCTCTCTCTCTCTCTCTCTCTCTCTCTCTCTCTCTCTCTCTCTCTTTCTCCAGAATCATATTTGTCACCTGATTACAATCTGAGGGAAAATCCCCAGAAGAGGCTGCCTGTTCTTTGACAGTGCATTGTTCTTCTCTGCAGGAAGTTGTTTTCAGCCTGTCACTGTCTGAATTGGCCTGTATCTCCATGGGATGTATCTCTCAGGTTTCATTTGGGGATGATCATCCCTTTTGTAGACCGTTTTTAACACCCTTCTACATTGTCTGTGGTGCAAAGTGCAGTAAACAGGTCTCACTCCTGCTAAATATTTGGACTCTGAGGTCAGCGTGACTTTGAGCAGAAATAGGAGACTTGGGTATGGGTAAACAGGAAAATGTGAACACTTGATTAAGGACATATTTTCCCTCTTCCTAGTGGAGGCTTTGGATCTGATAGAGAGTTTGGTTAGTTTATTGAAGTCCTTATTCTTAAGTGGCATTTAGTGGCTTTTTTGACTCATGGGTTCTAGTATTTTATTTTTCTCCATTTCCACAGTGAATGTATCCAAATACAGGCTTTAACCTTTCTTTCCCTGTACATACCCTATTTTATCCTAAGTCCTGGTTATTTCCATAGAACCAAATACTAATGTGATGAACGAGATTGTGAAGAGACCGGAAAGGGCAGGATGCATTCTTAAGCTCCTCCACCCCCTGACAGTCAGCAGACCACACCTCTCTCAGTTAAATAAAACTTGCGGCTGCTGCCAAGGTTATGCTTCAAGGTTCTACTGTGCAATAAGAGACTTCAACTCCTATTGAGTCCTTTAATTAGATGTTTTTGACATTAGAAACTAAAGTTCATTTAATCTATTTCTCCAGGGGCACCTTCCATGTCCTCTAGGCATAGGGAGTTGCCCTAGCAGCCAGGTTAGTTAAGTCCCAGGCCAAAGCCTCCTCAGTCCTCAGTCTGTATAACTTATTTTCCATGTTTTCTGCTTAGGGTCAGGAACCTTCAGTCACTCCCTAGCGTGGAGGGTGCGTTTCTGGATTGTGTGCATGGAGTGACATCATACTGGATGCTGTCTTACTAACAGTCATGTTGACTTGAGTTTGACTCTGAGTGGATCCAGGAGGAGTTAGTTGATGCTGTCATATAACCTGCTCCTCACCTGCATAACACCAGGACACTGGAGAAGCCAAAGGTCCATCACTGAGCCTTCCCTGGTATGTGGGCTCCATAAGCAAATCAATCAAGATGATGGATAAAATACTTCAAGATGAAATAGGGCTCACCTATTCCTTTTCAGTGGAAAATGTCATAGAAATGTGTACCAGGAATTACATAGTACTAAAGAATGAATACATATCAGGCATGTTTTTTTTGGTGATGACATTGTCCCCATCTCTTTCTGTGCAGCTGTGTGTCTTAGCTGTGTCGTGCTGCTCCAAACTCTGAGCTTCTGATGGCAGTGAGGTGGAGGACGTTATTGTCACTCAGGGACACGGGGACTCTTGACTGGCAGATGGTGCCTCTCTGGATCTGGGCTACTGCATTAGCTCTGGCACATGCTACTCAGCACTGTGGGTTTGTATGTTCCTCTTTAAATTCAGGCATTCAGTTGGATAACGATGGATATAAGTGACAGAGACATACTGTAGTCATTCCCTGTTAGTGATTTATACCAGGGTTCCCCAACTGGCAGACCACGGGTGATTTAAGTAAAAAAACAAGTAAAGAAGTTAAAAAAACAAACATTTTGGGGACATAAAAGACTGTATAAACACCAGGAAATAATCTCCAAGTGATTTTAATCTGGGGAATCTGATCCCAAGTATCCCCACGCATAATAGAGAGACACGTGATCATATACAGATGTAAGCAAGGTTTGAAATTATTATATTTTTGTCAAATATTTAATGTGTTTGGCCTTCCTGCGGTCAATTTGCAGTCTACAAATGATTTGTAATTATGTTCCAGACCCCCGACCATCCGCTCAAGTACAAATCGGCCTCCGGCTGAATCTAGATTTATACATTCCATATTAGCAGGTAATGAGAATACAACAACACTGGTAAGTTATAACAAAATAGGGAAAAAGAGGACCCGCTCCTGATCTTTCTTGGCTTTGAGTCAGAACTGGGATAATCTGGTTCTACTCTGAAATAGATGTGTTCCACTAACTAAACTGTTTTTCCCTGTGTATTCCAGGGAATACAGGGTCTTTCCCTCTAGTCTCCTCTCTGGGATACACTGACAGAATAACGTTCTCTCTGTGGACCTACTTGGAGCAGCCTCCTCTTCCAGCCCTCAGGAAGTTACAGTGCCTTGCGAAAGTATTCGGCCCCCTTGAACTTTGCGACCTTTTGTCACATTTCAGGCTTCAAACATAAAGATATAAAACTGTATTTTTTTGTGAAGAATCAACAACAAGTGGGACACAATCATGAAGTGGAACGGCATTTATTGGATATTTCAAACTTTTTTAACAAATCAAAATCTGAAAAATTGGGCGTGCAAAATTATTCAGCCCCTTTAAGTTAATACTTTGTAGCGCCACCTTTTGCTGCGATTACAGCTGTAAGTCGCTTGGGGTATGTCTCTATCAGTTTTGCACATCGAGAGACTGAAATTTTTTCCCATTCCTCCTTGCAAAACAGCTCGAGCTCAGTGAGGTTGGATGGAGAGCATTTGTGAACAGCAGTTTTCAGTTCTTTCCACAGATTCTCGATTGGATTCAGGTCTGGACTTTGACTTGGCCATTCTAACACCTGGATATGTTTATTTTTGAACCATTCCATTGTAGATTTTGCTTTATGTTTTGGATCATTGTCTTGTTGGAAGACAAATCTCCGTCCCAGTCTCAGGTCTTTTGCAGACTCCATCAGGTTTTCTTCCAGAATGGTCCTGTATTTGGCTCCATCCATCTTCCCATCAATTTTAACCATCTTCCCTGTCCCTGCTGAAGAAAAGCAGGCCCAAACCATGATGCTGCCACCACCATGTTTGACAGTGGTGATGGTGTGTACAGCTGTGTTGCTTTTACGCTAAACATAACGTTTTGCATTGTTGCCAAAAAGTTCAATTTTGGTTTCATCTGACCAGAGCACCTTCTTCCACATGTTTGGTGTGTCTCCCAGGTGGCTTGTGGCAAACTTTAAATGACACTTTTTATGGATATCTTTAAGAAATGGCTTTCTTCTTGCCACTCTTCCATAAAGGCCAGATTTGTGCAATATACGACTGATTGTTGTCCTATGGACAGAGTCTCCCACCTCAGCTGTAGATCTCTGCAGTTCATCCAGAGTGATCATGGGCCTCTTGGCTGCATCTCTGATCAGTCTTCTCCTTGTATGAGCTGAAAGTTTAGAGGGACGGCCAGGTCTTGGTAGATTTGCAGTGGTCTGATACTCCTTCCATTTCAATATTATCGCTTGCACAGTGCTCCTTGGGATGTTTAAAGCTTGGGAAATCTTTTTGTATCCAAATCCGGCTTTAAACTTCTTCACAACAGTATCTCGGACCTGCCTGGTGTGTTCCTTGTTCTTCATGATGCTCTCTGCGCTTTTAAAGGACGTCTGAGACTATCACAGTGCAGGTGCATTTATACGGAGACTTGATTACACACAGGTGGATTGTATTTATCATCATTAGTCATTTAGGTCAACATTGGATCATTCAGAGATCCTCACTGAACTTCTGGAGAGAGTTTGCTGCACTGAAAGTAAAAGGGCTGAATAATTTTGCACGCCCAATTTTTCAGTTTTTGATTTGTTAAAAAAGTTTGAAATATCCAATAAATGTCGTTCCACTTCATGATTGTGTCCCACTTGTTGTTGATTCTTCACAAAAAAATACAGTTTTATATCTTTATGTTTGAAGCCTGAAATGTGGCAAAATGTCGCAAAGTTCATAGGGGCCGAATACTTTCGCAAGGCACTGTAAATAGAGTTTCCTCTCCTGAGTGGACACTTAAAGATGCTCTAGGTTTTCTCACACTAAGAGAGAGAGGGAGACTGAAGAGGATAGCCCAAGGTTGGAGGTTTGCTGCATTCAGATGCATATCATTTCTTAGTTGACTGAACAAGGAGGAAGGTCACAGGCCGTCAAGCTGGGCTCATTAACATGGCTGTGATGGACTGAGAGATGGAGGTGGGAAACACAAGTGAAACACTCTCCTTTTCCTCTGTCATGATGTTGGCCTGGGGGTAGGTTTATGACAGTCATAAATACCTCTTCCCCGCTTTTTCCTCTCTCTACCCTACTGATGTTACATTTGCAAAACCTTTGGTTAACAAAGAGATTCTGGGAACATCAGAAGGTGGGGGGAAATGAACTATATTCTGGTAATCCGACCAATTGAACATATGCGGTGGTACTTAATGAATATGATGTCAGTTCGGTTGTCATCTGAGACATTCTCATCAATGATAAGATGACAAACTCTACAGTGGAAAGTCTACACATCAGAGTTATCGGATTCACATGGAATTGCTGTTCAATTTAAATGTTTGAATATGAAATTATTCGTGATGGGATGAAATGTGATTTTAGCCTCTAAAATG